>NC_142086.1:34855928-35068428 GCF_054644295.1 Miniopterus natalensis
CATTAATTTGAGGAAAGTGCATGATCTAGAAGCAAAGGAACTTGGATCAACTTGGTGAATAGCCTTTTGTGACTTTTAAGAAAACATATGTGTTGTTTAACATTTCAGGCTTGATTTTGAGCTAAAGTGCCTAAAGAAATTAGCTCTTTATGGGTCAAGGCACAGAAGAGGAGCAGAGTGCTGGGGACTAGGAGACATCAGGAGGTATTACCTGCTGGTGGACTCTGCAGCTAGCATTTAAGGTGAGGAAAATTGAACAGCAGTACTGTTTCAGAAATATCTTTCCTTTAATTATGATGGAACATATTTTTCAAGCCAGAAATTGGGACATTTGCTTGACAGACTTATATGAAATTATGGAGACAATGGGACAGAATAATCAGGGGAAAAAAATCACAAAGTCACAGCCACACAGAAGGCAATGTAGGTGATAAAAATAAAATTTATATAATACTTATCATATACCAGGTAGTATCCTAAGTGTCAGGAAATAACTCATTAAACAGTTACAAAACCTCTATGACATAGGTCCTATGTTAATCCCTATTTTTTCAAATGAAGAAATTGAGGCAGAACTGGCTGTGAAGTGAGTCTTATTCTAGAATCATACCCTTTACCACTATATTCTACTTCCTCTAAGTACAGTGTACAAATTAAATATAAAAAGGAAAAGGCTTTGGTTCTTAAATAATGAGAAATAATTATGGCTGATACAAGCTGATCACATATAAAAGATTTTTAGAGCTTTAATAAGAGCAAGTAAAATATCACCTGCCTATCTGACTCCCAACTCCTCTAAAGACACTGGTGGCAAACTTGGAGCTGCTGTCTAGCAAGTGGCCCCCATGACAAGCTCACTGGTTACCTAGGGATGCTAAGCAAGGAGAATGCTCAGACAGCATTGCCACCACCCCTAAAGAATAATAGGGCCACACTCATGACCCCATCAGCTCAAGATCCCATGAGGAACATGAGTTGTTCTTTGTGAAAATACAGTGCTTTGCTCCCCCTGTTGTATGCACTTGTAATGTGTCAAAAATAATGCTAAGTGAAATAAGCCAGTCAGAGAAAGACAAGTATCACATGATCTCACTTATATGTGGAACATAATGAACAAAATAAACTGATGAGTAAAATAGATAGATCCAGAGTCATGGAAGCATGCAACAGACTGAGGGATCTCAGAGGGAAGTGGGGGTAGGGAAAGAGATTAACCAAAGAATTTATATGCATAAATGCATAACCCATGGACACAGACAAGAGTGCAGTGAAGGCCTGGGGAGGGGGTGGGAGCAGGGTAGAAGGGGTTCAATGGGGGAAGGAAAAAGGGGGACATCTGTAATACCTTCATCAATAAAGATAAATTATAAAAAAATGAGGAAGAAGTGAGGTGGTGACCAGAGTGTCTGATAACGAGTTTCAGTGTAACCTGATTATCAAGGACAATACAGAGACCTTCTCAACTACTTCTGTACAATAATAGCAGGTTTCTAGCACGCATCAGGACCCAGAGAGAAGACATAGGGTACTGTATGTAAATGCCACTTAACTCAGCAACTGGTTTGATATTTTAAACAGAAATTAATTTTTAACTTTTTAAAAAATATTTGGAAATATATGTCACTCCATGACCATAACACTAGCCATTAGCTAGTGTCAATATAGTCAGAATTAGAGGCCACAGTGAACTGGATCCCAATAACTTGGACACAAGGAAGATAACATTACACAAAGTTAAATATAAGATCAACACGGGAAAGATCTGAGTAGAAAAATTCAAATTCACCTGAAGGAAACAGGATTGTTTCCGGGCCAACCAACCTTACATTAACAGAATCTATTAAAACAAAAGGTTTATAGAAGAGTTTTTTTTAATCAAAAGGGAGTTAATCATTCTGGAAGCACAGAAAGAAATGGAGAATTGTTGAGGTGAAATTGAACGTAGCCATATGCACAATATAAAAGAAAAGGGTTCTCAACTATTGGAGCAGGAGTATTTCTGGGCCAATGGCAAGACAATCCTTGGTTTGGACATAGATACAAGAAATAGAGGGAGTGAATTTTCAGTGTTTCTGATCCTCATTGGCAGCATTTTCCCTGATGTAAACTCCACACGGGACTTTAATAGACTGGGGACATTAAATAATCATAACTCCTCTTATTCTGACTTTGTTATAGGCAAACAAACATCTGGTTATGATTTGACTTTCTATGTATGTCTACGTTGGAAAGGCTGTAAACTGAGGACCAGAGGCCAAATTCAAACAAAAAATTTTTTCTTATGCAATTAAAGTAAATGTCCATAAACAGTTGTGGGTATATAAAAATTGGAAAAATAGTTTGAAACTGATCTTACTTCCTCTCCAAATATAGAAAGTTTTTATGAGATTAGTTTCAAATTTCTCGATAGTAGCTACTGACTAGAGATGACTAGCAGCTGCTCCCTTTAAATAGGATATTTATATTCTATTTTACCAGAATCTTCACCATTCCCTGTGCTACTACAACCAGCTGTTCACCAACTTAGCTGCCAGCCCCTGTAGACTTTTTGAGTTTTTATCTTTTGAGCCTAAAGGGAAATTCTCTGATTACACAAAAATAAATTCTTGAAATCTTTGATCATTCCTTATAGCTAATGAATAAAGGGATGTATATCTTGTTTTCTATGTAGCTTGGCTATGAGGATAATGCTGACCTAAATCGTATGGTGCACAGAATTTTCTGTTTCTCATTGTTAAATTTTAAATTATCATCCTTGTGACTACTTTAGTGTTAGATACATTTGACTTAGTGAGATTCTGCTATAAGAACTTAATTATCCCTGGGCATGGAAAGAGCAAGTCTGACCTGTCTAAGCTGGACATCAAATCTCAGGACAATCTCGTGTGTGTTCTCCTAGATGACACAGCTAACACTTCTTCTGATTTTTGTAGAGGAGAACAACTCTGAAAGAAGAATCACTAGAAATCTGGGTCTGTGTAGTTTCATCATTAAATTGGCTGTGTGGTCATAACAAATACCCTGATATGCCTTGGCTTCAACTTGTTTGTAAAGGAAATGAAAGAGTTGAACTGACATATCTCTGAGTTTTCATCTTGCTCCGGCAATATATAACTCAACCATACATGCTCTAAAATTTTTGAGTTCATATGCACATTGTCTATATGATTTAGGTGTGATTTAAATCCTGTGTGTGCAAAGGATTTAATGAAACACAAATTACTGTGTTACTGCCGTATTAGCATCTATATTTATATCCAAACACAGAAAGTTAGATTTTGGATATATTTCAGCAACATTTGGATATCTGATGATTTTTATAAACTGTTTTTAGTCATTCAGTATCACAGAATTCAAACAAAAACAACACAACAAGCACATCAAAACATGTTTGACTTGAACAAAAATAGCAGGCAGCTGGGTACACAGGAACATTATGCAAAATAGGCCTGCATATATCACACTTTACGTATTTATAACTGTGTAGCTCCAGCAATATTGGCAGTTAATGAAGTGTCAATGGGAGAAAAGCTGTCTCAAAGGCTTATTATTATTGGACAAAAGGAAAAAGAGCCAGGAAGCCTAGTTTTCTCTTTGCCAAATTAAGTTATCTGGGAGAGTAAGTCATCCATTTACTTTGGGCATGCCACATATGTTCCTATTTATACAACAGCCAACCCAGCAACACCAGGATAGAGCCATCTTCATTTACGTCCAAGTTGAATCTAGCCAGCAGCAGCAATGTTTTTTATGTAATTACTTTGGGGCATATGGATGAAGGTGATGCATTTGGCCAGCAAATTCCTATAAACTAAAACAAACAAGTAAAAAAACACACCCTAAAGGTTTAGCATCTATACAGAATATATAATCATTTGCAGGAGAGGATGGCAGAGGAGTCCAGGGAAAAGTAAATAGTTTTAACTCAAAGGAGATATTTGGCTTTTAGGGCTGGTGGGGTAATGGTAGCAGCCGAAGAAACATGAAGCAAGAGATAAGGGAGCATTTATTAAACATAAATGTCACGAGGTACCCACATTTATAGGCACTTATTTTCTACTACATATTCAACAGAACTGAAAGAAATAGAATATAGGAGCATGAGACTGTGGCTTCCCCCTTTGCCGTACAGGAGAGGGAAACAAGGAATATACCACTGCTTTAAGTTTGGAATAATGTAATAATATACATATAATTGGAAAATGATGAGATGAATGTGAGCGTGCTAACCCTGTGAGACACAGGATTGGCAGGGAAATTTTTTTTATGGTCAGGACTGGAGAAGTAGTAAGCGGGGCTTAGGTTTAGTCTATGGTCCAAGAGGCAACAATGTGGGGCAGAGCTGGTGTCATAAGCAAGAAGTTTGTTAAAATATACAAAAAGCAAAGTTATAGAAGAATTTGAAGGCATGGGTGTTGAAAGAGATTCAAAGATTATTCACTAGGGAAAAAAGTGAGCTAATTGAAGACACAGAGTTTTAGGTTGATCCAATATTGAATTTGCATTACACCTCTGTAGCCTAAACCTCTTTAAATAGAGTATGCGTCTGTCTTGTGTGTGCCTTGCTATATAAATAATTTATTTGTATTAATTATCTATTGCTATGTAACAAATTATGTCCCCAAACTTAGCAGCTTAGAAGAACAAACACCATCTCACAGTTTATGTGGATCAAACACCTGAGAGCAGCTTAGTTAGGTAGCTCTGGTACAGGGTCTCTCGTGAGGTTGAATCAAGATGTCAACCACAGCTGCAGTCATCTGAAGGCTTGACTCAGGCTAGAAGATCTGCTTCAGTCACGCACATGGCTACTGGCAGTTCCTTGCCGTGTGGGCCTCTATCTACGGCTGCTTGAGTGTCAACTGGTAACTGGTTTCCTTAGAGTGAGGGATCCGAGAGAGAGAGGGCAAGAAGAAGTCTGTCTTAGTAAGCAAGTCATGTAACAACACTTCTGTCACTTTCTACAGCCTACAGGAGAGGGCAATTAGGTTCCATTCTTTGAAGAGAGGAGTACCAGAGAACTTATGGGCATAATTTAAAGCCACCACAGTGTGATAAAGATATATGCTATCACCTGACAGTGAATGGGAGTTATTGGCTAACGCTTCTTGGAAGAGATGTGTATCAATCAGTATCCTAGCAAAACCCAGATAATTTCTGGAAGGTTTAATAAAGGGACAATTTACAAAGATGCATTCAGGGTATGTGGAAGCCACAGGGATAGTACATTACCACAGGGCAAATAACGATTACTATCCGAGAGGCTAAGGAACGGAGTAATTTGGAACATGGAGGAAAACAGTCCTGTGGAAAGGGTTCCTTTGGTCAAGGGGTGTAGCCAGATCAAGATTACCTTACAGGAAGGGATGAGTGCAGTAAATACCACAACCTCACTCTCCTCTCTCTTCCCCTCCCATCCCTGCCAGGGCTCCCCTTTGTCAAACTCCACTGACAGCTTGAGGCCAAGGGTGCCTGTTAATGTAGTCCATCAGCCATCTGGGCAGAGGTCAGGGTGGATAGGTGTGGAGAGTGGATCTGGAAGGGCAGATAGAGGATCTCTTTCACTTAGAATTTAGCTTGGCTTTAAGGATGAGTTAGAAGCAGAGTTATTAAGAGTTGGGTAGTATATTAAGCCAATGTATGTGGGATTAGAAAAATAACTAAAAGTCAACTAAAACAGAAGTTATGTGGTGTTAGAGAGGCTGAAATAGGTTGGCTATGGCTATGGATGGAACCATATTTTGGAGGGTCCTAGATTTCTTGTGAGAGGCAATACTTGGCAGTTTTTAAGCATAGGTGTGCCAAGACAATAGAAATGAGAGAAAGGGAACATCTAAGAGATATATGTCTGCTTAGATATCAGGAATAAATGAAATAATGTCAATAAAAATTTAGTTTTGAATAACCTTTCAGATAAGATAAATAAGTATTAATGGTTAAACGAATAAAAATGCAAATTTGTTAGAACGAGGTACCTGTGTTTACAGACTCATGCTCCTACAGTTCGCTAGGACTGCAAGCAAGCAAGCCTACAATTATAAACATTTTAATCTAGAACAATTATATCATATTGAAGTATGAACCTAGAAATAAAAATAGTGTTATAATAGAAGCAGTCATGCCAAAATAGAATGAGGGATCTGTTCTTTGGAGATCTGTTCTTTAAATGATGTTGGCATTGCTGAAGGTTTGACTTGTGTACACCATTTATTTGAGAATCTATCTATGGTCTGAAGACTTAGTAGGAAAGCCCTGTGAGAGTCATGTAATCCTTAATTTATGATTTTATTTGAAACACACAGAAATTATAGTATTTCCTATGTACATGAGAGATTTCAATGAAATTAAGCATATGTAATAGAAAGAAACATTGGCATTTATATCATGGTTTAGAAAAAAATAAAAGTGAGATAGAACTTACATTGAAACCTGCTTGAATCACACCTATCCATTTAGCACATCTGACCTGCTATCAATACAGTAATTCAGAGGGGGAAAGCAGCAATAAATACTTAGAGATTGCTAATACAGAGCAGGACATGAAAGAGATATATGACTGATTATGCTCAGTGGCACTTTAATATTACATTTTATAGTAAAGCCTGTTTTACATGGTGAGATGTTAACCATAAATTTCCTAACTGCACCTCCACACATTTAAAATGTAGAGATAATTGATGTTAACAGGAATGACCCTGAAGTGCCAGCTGAGGTTAAGAAATAAAGGACATTACATTCTGAATGTGTGTGCTTTGTGTTGTAGGTGCTTTCCTGATACCAGTGCATTAACCAAAGAACTTATATGCATGGATGCATAGCCCGTGGACACAGACAATAGTGTGGTGAAGGCCTGGGGTGGGGCAGGGACTGGGTGGAGGGGGGCAAAGGGAGGGTAAATGGGGGACATCTGTAATACTTTCAGCAAGAAAAAATAAATTAAAAGGAAATTACCAGTGCAATTAAGAGCATTGTAACAGTTCATCAGGATAAAGACAGGGAGTGTGATTCTTGTTCAGACCTTACCTAACAAGCATAATTGACTATTGGTATTTTTAGGGCTTAAATACTTATGCAGGGCCTTCCAGAAACGATGTGTCCCAGAGGAATGAATACTTGAAAAAAAACAAACTTCTGAAAAATATTACTCCATGTAATGCTAATTACATTCATTTACTCAATTTTTTTAATATCTAGGAATTGCAAGTCACAAGAGAGTGTTGAAAATATAAATATGTCCTGGGCACTGATGTTGATTGCAACCTAGTGGGTCTCATTTTTAAGAAATAAATATAAATGATTAATTTACCATGTGATAAGTGCTGCAATGATCTTTTCAGACGCTAAAAAAACTCAGCGGTGACGTTAGGAATGGCCTAATAAGGTAGGTTAGAGGATACTAAGCTTTGTTAGTATTAGTTTCACAACTTACACCTCCCTCTTTAATAAAAAATCAACACTTAAGGCAAGGAAGATAGCACCAGTTACAGAAAAAGTAAATAACCAATAATTAACGTCTTTTTCTCAATTACCCTGTGTTGTTTTTTTCCAAACTGAAGAGTGAAAGTTCACCTCGTAGACGTTCATGTGGCTATCCGAACCAATAAAAGGTTTGGGAAGGTCTGGTGTGAGGCGAATCTAGCTTCGATATTTTCACAATGGTTCCTAAGAAGTGGTGACTCTGCCCCCCCATGATCTCTTTACTAAGAGTCAGTTACCGAAAAGAAAATGGATTGGAAGTAGTCCTATTTCATGGTTATTAAAGACAAACCAACCCAGTAGAATCTATATCTTTATCTTAATGATCGATTTCATCTCTGTCCTGTGCTGCTATTTGTCTTGTTGGAAAGGAAGAAAAATAGAAGAATAGTGGACTGGGTGTGGTAAGAGCCCTACCCGGACATTAGCTGGGTCAACCCCGGTAAGGCACAAGTAAGGGACTAAGGGTGTTAGAAAGGTACAAAGTATCATTGCCAGAAGTAAAAGAAGCCAAAATAAAAGGCTTGGGACTTATTAGCAGAGCACTAGAACGTCATCTTGCTCATACAATCAATTATCAAAATTGTGATTGGATTATTTGAGAATATGGAAAATTAGTAAGGCGATGTTGTCTATATGAGTATATATGTGTGGTGTGTAAACGCACACATGATTTGAAATAATCTACTCAAATTGAATATTATAGAAATCAGGAGAAAAAAACAAATTGAAGAGGAAACATCCAAACAGCTGAAGAAAAGGGAAGTGCTATCATGTCAGCAACCGCTCTCCGTCAGCATCTGGATAATAAAACAGCACAGGGCAGAGAGAGGTGGCCCAAGATGCTGCCTGGCTGGCGTGGGCCGTGATCCTTCCACAGGCCTCATCTCATTCCGGGCCTAGATTTTCCTGCAAATCATCGTAATTGGTACTCGGCTCACACAGCTGTGAACCACAGCTCACGGACACAGAGGGAACAAATTTGAAGTTCAGCATCTCCGCTGGGGAGAGAAGGGAAGTGACTTGTTTATGTACCATTTCATCACTCTACCCAAGAGGCACTAGCCCTGGCTTTATGTTCCATTAAAGGTGCAATGACATGATTTTAAAGCAAGTAGAAGATTGGCCTGTTATTAGAATTAGAGAATTTGGATTCAATTCTAAGTTAAAATCATGGAATATTAGTGCTGCAAGGAAGCTGGGTATAATCAAATTCAATTTTCCCCTTTTATAGGTGAGAGTCCTTTGACCTTGAGATGTTAAACAATTTGCCAGGTTAACGACAGCATCTACACTAGAATTGCCAGTAGCCTGTACTGCTACTTCTATAATGTTATTCATCCACACTTGAGAAAAATATCCTGGGACCTTGAGGCTCATGCCAATCAACTGTAGCAACCTGCTTTTCCCCATGTTCTCGTTACCTATTATTACGTTCAAGGTTTTCCTACACCCATTGAGAACTCTGTCACATGGTTAATCATTTTTGTTTTGCCACCTTGAGTCCTGTTCTCATCCAGGTTATTGGAATAACTATAGAGATTGTTAACCCAATTTGCTAAATTCAGATTTCCTTTCTAACTTTTACTCTATTTTCACCTTCTTTCAGCAACCAAGTCCTATGATCCCCCCGTTTGTTTCCCAGAACCACGTCATGTCTGCAATCACAAAATCCTATATCCTAATCTCTGACTTTAACTCCCAGTCCTCTGGATCGCACATCATTAGTCCACCCACATCTATTACAGGGTAAGCTGCTGAAACAGACTCCAAATCCAGGGGCTCTTCCTCATGTAACAATGCAGAAGTGGGTGGTCCAGTGTGACAGGTGGCTCTATTCTACAAGGTCATTAAGGGACCCATGTTTCCTCTCTTTTGTAGTTCTGTCACCATTTAGGTTTGTTCACATATTTGAAGGTGTTTTACTACTGTTATATATGCTCTCCAGCACTCAGAAAGAAGAGAGAGAATGAATGATGAGCAGCTTTTATAAATTTTATTTTTTATTAAAAGAAGTAACCCAAAAGTTGCACATATTTCTTACACCCTTTATCCTATTGGCTAACGGTTGGTGATATGGTCATACTAAGTGACTTAGTGCATGTGAGTTGCTCTAACAAAATACCTTGTACTGAGTGGCCTCTAAAGAAAATAAATTTATTTCTTACAATATCATAGGCTGGGAAATCCAAGATTAAGATGCTTCTAGATTTGGCGCCTGGTGCGAATCCACTTCTTGGTTCATAGACAGCTGTCTTTTTTGCTGGATTCTCACATAGTGAAAGGGGCCAGTAGCTCTCTGGGATCTCTTTTATAAAGCTATTAACACTGTTCATGAAGGTCTCATCCTCATGAGTTAAGCACCTCACGAAGGCTCCAACTCCATATGCCATTACATTGGAGATTAGGTTTCAACATACAAATTCTGAAGGGGCATAAACATTCAGTCTAGTTAAAAAGAACATAGGAAATGTACCCCTGGCTGAACAATCTTATGGGCAGCCTCAAATTGGGATGCTCCGTTTCTAAAGGAAGAAAGATGGAATGGTTTGGGGAACACAATTAGCTGATTCTGCTACAACTCTCACTGCACTTTCGTTCATTAAATTCATTGGAATCTCCAGTTCTTTGATCCAATATTTATAGGCATGTTCATCAGTCCCTTTCTGGACTCACTTCTTTTCTCCCAAATGAGGATCCCATGGTACACAACCTTAAACTATATCTCACCAATTAAAAAACTTAACTCAGTTACTTTCTGCATTATCTCCTAATTTATTGTGTGCTCCTATTGTAGATGAGTGATTCTGGTTAAAAATCACACAGTTCTTCCCATAGCTGTTGATAAACTGGTGGTTTCTAATCCGGTAGGGGCCACCACATTTAAATTCCAACTAAATCTGCTAAATTGCAAACCCCTCCAGAGCAAGAGTTATTCATCATTTTTATGTTCATTGCCTAGCTGTCTGGCTCTGAATTAATTTAAAAACGTGTTTGTTGAATAAAAATATGAACACTAATGTCTTTCCAGCTTGGAAAATTTATTAGCATTTTAAATTAGCCTTTTATATTTTCTGTTTTAGAGGTAGCATTGTCCTTTTTTGAAGGCTAGCATCATCGTTACAGTTTTGCTTTATCTATCACATCTAGTCAGTCACAAATATCTGTGTATTCCAACCCTAAATTTCTCTCTTTTTATTTTTTTGGTAAATCCTCACCCGAGGATATTTTTTCCATTGATTTTTTTAAGAGAGAGTGGAGGGGAGGGAGAAAGGGGAGAGAGAGAGAAACACTGATGTGAGAGAGACACATGGGGATTGGTTGCCTCCCTCAGTGCCCCAACCAGGTCCAGGGATCAAACCTCCAACTGAGGTATGTGCCCTAAATCTCTTTTTTAAAAAAATTTTATTTATTGATTTTTAGAAGAGAGGGCGGGGGGGTGGGGGGAGAGACAGAGAGAGAAATATCAACTTGTTGTTCCACCCATTTGCGCATTCACTGGTTGCTTCTTATATGTGCCCTGACTGAAGATCAAACCCGAAACCTTGGCTTATTGGGATAACACTCTAACCAACTGAGCCACTGTGCCAGGCCCTAGTGGTGAATCTCTTTTAAATTATACTTTCAGTTTACAGCCACACATTATAGGCATATACAAAGTAAAAACCACAATGAGACATCACCTCACACTGTTAGAATGGCTATTATCAACAAGACAAGAAATAAGTGTTGGCGATGATGTGGGAAAAAGGAAACCTTAGTGCACTGTTGGTGGGAGTGTAAATTGGAGCAGTGACTATGAAAAGCAGTATGGAGTTTTCTCAAAAAATTAAAAGAATTACCATAAAATCCAGCAATTCCACTTCTGCATATTTATCTTAAAAATGATACTAACTCAGAAAAGTCTATTCACTCCCCTGTTCACTGCAGCATTATTTACGTTAGTCAAGATATGGATGCAACCTAAGTGTCCATGAATGGATGAATAAATAAAGAATATGTGTGTGTGTATAAAAAAGCATACCACACACACACATACGTCCTACACATATTTATATCTATCTATATCTATATCATCTATATCTTTATTTATATCATCAATATCTATACACAGTAAATATTATTCAACCATAAAAAGGATACCCTGCTATTCGCAACAACATGGGTTAACCTTGAGGGTATTATGCTAAGTGAAATAAGTCAGAGTAAGACAAATATAATATGATCTCACTTATATGTGAAATCTTAAACAAACAAACAAACAATGAGCTCATAGATATGGGGAATAGATATGTGGTTACCAGAGGCAGTGGTGGTAGATGGTGGTCAAGATGGGCTAAGGGGGGGGGGGGTCCAAATATACAAATTTCCAGTTACAAAATAAGTCATGGGGATATAATGTATATCATGATGACTATAGTTAATAATAATACTATTATATATTTGACAGTTATCTTAAAAGTTCTCATCACAAGAAAAAAAATTTGTAACTGTGTGGTGATGAATGTTAACTAGACTTATTGTGGTGATCATTCCACAATATATGCAAATACAAAATTATTTTGTACACCTGAAATTCACATAATGTTATGCCATTTACACCTCATTTAAAAAGAATATAATCATACTAAAAACCCCTATAAACATCAAAATTTATTTTCTCACAGTTCTAGAACCTAGAAATCTGAAATTAAGATGTTGACAGAGTTGGTTCTTTTTAAGGGCTCTTAGTGGATGGTATGTTCCAGGCCTTGCCCTTTGTCTCCTTGAAACTCCTCTCATCATTTTCTCTCTTTGTGTGTCTTTCTCATGCCCACATTTCTCCCTTTTTATAAGGATATTAGTCATATCAGATTAGGGCCCACTCTATGACCTCATTTTAATTTGATTACTTTTGTTAGACTCTATTTCCAAATTAGGTTATATTCTGAGATACAAAGGCTTAGGATTCCAACACATTATTTTTGTGGAACACAAGTCAACCTATAACATCTATTAGTAAAATTCAATGTATTTTATAAAACCTGCATAAAAGTATAACCTGTTTTGAGAATCTGGTTTGCTCCCCACCACCTTGCTGCCATCGCAAAAAAATTGTATGAATCACTGCAACTTGTATATTTTTTATTGTTGTTCTTAGCTTATATTGTAATTTACTTATTTACAAACCAATATGCGTCTTTTAGACTATGCAAAATTTGAGAGCAGGAAGTGTTATATTTATCTCGGTATCTCCAAAATGTAGCATAAAATAATATTGCTCTGAATTTCATTACTTTTACAATGGACACTGAAAAGCTTTATACAAATTTATATTATTTTAATTACTAAATACATAACAGTATTAAATATGTGTTTAACCTCTCTTAGAATAATATATTTCATAGGATTAACTCAAGAAGGTATTTTTCAACATACTCTTTTTACTTGTATTTTCTAAAGTTTCTTAGAAATCAGCTGAAACTTCAGTTAGGTGTTGGTGGGCTACCAACTTGAAGCTCTTTTTATTTTGATCAAATATACCAAAGAATTAACAAATATTAAAAAAGAACTGGTTAAAATATGAAGACTCACAGTTGGGAAAAACTGTAAAGTCACAATTCTTTCCTAACTTAAGGATAAGTTTTTGTATTGTGCATGTGTATGTTTTATATAAACAGTATTTTAACAGCAATGGAGATTTAAAATGTATAAAAAGTGGAATTACTTAGAATTCAGTAATCTTTAAAAAGTAAAATATCTTATACTTTTCTATATTCCATTTCATTTCTGTTCACTTATCTATGAAATTTATATATCAGCAATCACAGCACAAATATTATTTTTTGTTATTAAAACTTAAGATTTTATGGAGAACATTTTTCTATTGTTGCATGAAAAAAAAGAGGGCTTTGCAAAGACTTCCTGTTATTAAAAACAAAAGAAATTTCTAGTTCTCTGTTGTGTTTAACCAGTCCTAGCATAATGGTATGTGTTGCCTGCGGCCATTTAGGCCAACTGTGCACAGAATCAAGGTCCTGGGTGCAGGTTGATGGGACGAGTTCTAGCTCTGTCGGGGCCAGTTAGCCTCACGCAGCTCCAGGGCTGCCTCCCTCTCTGGCCATGCAGGAGGCCTAAGCGTGCAATGGCTCCCCAGGGACTGCTTCAGAGAGGGCGGGTGGGTGTTTCCAGTGTGGCAACAAATACTATGAATGCTCCCTCTTTGAGAATAGAATATGAAGTCACTGCTCTGAATTGACCTTTAAGAAGAGATTTAGCATTAATTATGGGAAAATTATGAAGTAATAAATTAGACTTACTGTTTATCCAGGGCAGTGCAGGGAATTGCCTCTGCATGGGTTACAGTGGTTGAAACGGGATAGTGGTGTTAACTGCAAAGGTCCCAGGCCAAGGTGCAGAGTATTATTCTTTGTCTTTGTTATGAACTTTCCCACTCTGCAGTTCTGCTTGTTCTAAACAAAGGTCTGAGGAGAACAGAGCTTCCCCAAATATATTCACAGTCTGTCTTGTTCTCTTTATAAAACTCTAAGTTCCAACTTCTATGTTTGCATGGACTTTACATTTCAAGAAATCATTTTAGAATTTTACACCAAGTTCCAAACCAGAAAAAAATTAGGAGATGGGCATCAATTCATAAGTTTTATCTGCTGTTAATCAATTTTGTTGTAAGTCACTGTGTAATAAACTCAGTAATTTCTTTTCACCTTTCCCACTTTATCTGGTGGGTCTTTTGTGTCGAAAAGTCAGTGTGAATTCTGATTCTTAAAACAGTACCTTGCTCTTTTTGTCTCTCCTGTGCAGTGGCTTTAAAAATGTTTCTGATCTTTTTTAAGCCTAAAGCCAAATTGGAGCTTTGTTTAACTTTGACACTAACTGTAGGAAACACAACTCAATTTGTCCTTTGAGGGACAGAATACATAACAAAATAGACAATCCAAATGGAAGACCCTCATCAGTCTCAAGGAACTGGTTTGATGGCTTGAGGAAATATGATATTTTTGTCTTTTATTATAAATAATCTGGGTCAGAGCCTTTTAAAAAAATCTGGATTTCTTTCTTTCAGGTCCTATCCCTGGGAACCTATTCTAGTTTGTGTAGTTGGTTTAAAATGAAAAACAAAACAAAATACAAGTGCTACATTCTGCAGCTATATAAATATACAAACTGATATATTATTTAAACAAGACTTCATAAGAAAAATGTTGCCATTTCATTAGAAATGGAAATAGCTTTGTTACTTAGAATTTAGAGCTGTACTTCCTAAAATGTCCCCTTTGGCCAGGAACAAAGGAACCAAATGCCCCTATTTCCAAAGAGTTTTAAGAGCCGAGGCTCCAGGCCATTGGCATTGAAATGCAGCAGTGAGTGCGCAGTACAACCCCTCAGCAGAGCGCAAAGGCTAATCCGCATCTTCAAGTTGCCCTTGGTTCCTCAGAGAAATGGGATAAGATGCCTTTGAATAACAAAACGGGAGAAAGCATTTGGTATAGTTTCTCGCAATGTTGAAAGTACAAACCAAATTGCCTGGAAAACAAGAGAGCTGCATGAACTAAAACCTAGCCTTAAAAATGCCAGTAGGAATGGAGGCCTCATGTGTATGGACTTGGAGTCTCCCAGTCGGGAAAGGGAAGAGATTCTGCAGAGAAAGAGCACCTCGCTTGACTGAGAGAGTGAAGGCAACGACTGGTAATGTTACAGAGGGAGTCGGTATGAACTGGCTCTCTAAGAAGGCTCTGGAACAAGTTCTGATATAAATAAATAAAATCTAAGCAAGGCAGGCTAAGAAAGGCCTCCGAATGATGCTAGCAAAAATCTATTTTGTGCGACATAACCTGATAGAATTAGGCAAAGGAAAATAATTTTACAAAAGCCTGACCCTGCTTATGTCTGTTGCCCTTCTCGCTCAGGACTCTCTTCCTTACCCTTCACCAGACACCACACAAGGACATACTTCTTTCACTGTCATGGAGAAACCCTCCGCCCTGGATCCCGAGAGCCCTCAAGAATTTTCCTACCTTTTGGTTAGCCGCACTTAGAGGCCTTTTGGAGCCTGCTTTGCTGAGATTTTATTTATTTTTATCCCAACTGTTTCCAGGGTTTGTGAGAATATTCATACTGACACCCTTCACAGCATCATAGGAGGGTCGAGATGGAAGAGATTCGAAGTGTGTAGAAGGCAAAAGTAGGTTTGCAGTTGTTATACAAAGAAATAATACAATAATTACTAAGTAGTAATACAAGAAGAAACTGTGCTTGCCTCCTCACAGCTGTAAGCCTGCTTCAGTCCCACCCTGTACAAATGATAGTGGGTCTCTGAGCTAGACCCTGCTCTCTGCCTATTGGCCATACTCTCAGGGACCTGAAGGAAGCTGCCTGGCATTGTCTAAGGTTGGAGACCTCATGCCTCAGTCCCCCAGCCCCAGCATGGCCTGGAAGGAGCAGAGGTTCGAGTGAGTCACAGAAGCAGCAGAGCCTCCCTCTTTGAAGAGGCTTGACACAGGAATAAGGAGTGTTTTGTGGGCAACCCCTGTGATGACCTAGAACCCAATAAGGTGTTTCTATGTGGACAGATAGCGTCACACACTAGGTGTCTCAGCCCCATGTCCTGGGACTGTGTGAAGTTTCTGTAAATTGGATGCTATTCTTAGGAGACTCAAAAAACAGGTCGAGTTGCTGTCACCCTGGCTGAAGGAGGATTATACAAAATATTAAATTGTTATAGAAAATGTAACAAAATTATAATTTTTAC
The DNA here is from genome assembly GCF_054644295.1 of Miniopterus natalensis. NCBI lineage: Eukaryota > Metazoa > Chordata > Mammalia > Chiroptera > Miniopteridae > Miniopterus > Miniopterus natalensis. Next base: position 34,872,154 of record NC_142086.1, read on the forward strand.
ACCTGATGTTTGAACTAAGATTTATTCTGTTACACTGATTCATCAGGGTGAACTAAGAATGTATAAAGCTTTGAATCTCCAATCTATAAATAAGAAGTGTCCTTTAAACAAACAAAAAAGAATACTTTTTGAAATTAACTTGCAGTATTTTTCCTGACTGAATTTAGCAGTATTACATGCTTTCTTTTTTGTTTGAACCTTTTTTTCAGCTAGAAAGCATCAAAACAATAATTAGTAAAGCTTAACTCTAGAAAAATATTACCAAGGAGGAATTCTTTTAAGTATTTCACAGGCAGATACAGAGAGGTTAAATATATTCTTTCAGTTTGCACATCTGATAGGTGGTTGATTTTGGAAGACAGCTGTGCTCACTACTTTAACACCAACCCTAAATCCAGGATTTTGAACTTGATCCCTCTGTCTCCAGAGTGTTTGGTCTTAACCATAGATGAGTGTGGATGCCACTGTGCCGTGAGGCCCTGCTCTGCTCCTCCAGAGTTGAACCAGTACTTATCCTTCAGACGCTACTTGGGGCTGTGATTAAAATTAGGCAAGTTCCTTTTCATAGCTTAGTTAATCCCATAATTGTGGTGTAGAGCAAACAAACAAGCCCCTCTTGTTTCAAATGAACACCTACATGATCTCAGATAATCCTCAGGGCAACTCTGGGAAAGAATATTATGATCACTATTTTACAGAGGAAGATACTGAATCTCATTGACAACTTGTCCAATTGGGAAGTGACAGAGCCAGGATTCCAATCTGGGTTTGTTTTCTTTGTCAGGTCCCACTGTCCCTCAAAAATACCCCATCTTGGGTATATTATGGATTAAGCAAGTCATTGTGGTTTAGATAGCAAACACATGAAGCATTTATTATCCTGTTTCTGGAGGAGAGAAGTATATTCCTACTTCTATATAGCTGATTTAAAAACTAAATTCTGGCCCTGGCTGGGTGGCCCAGTTCATTGGAACATTGAACCATACAGCAGAGGGTTGAAGGTTTGATTCCTGGTTGGGGTGCATGAGGGAGGCAACGGATTGATGTTTCTCACATTGGTGTACCTCTCTCTCTATCTCTCTCTCCTTTCCTCTTTCTATAAAATCAATAAAAACATATCCTTGGGTGAGAATTAATTTTTTTTTTTTTTAAATAAAACTAAATTCTGGGACACAGCCCATTTGAATCTTGAGAACTGCCTGCTTTGACACTAGAGGAAAAGAAACACTTGAATTGGGATAATACTTTTACTTCCAGATTTTTAAAGTTGTAAACATATTCTGCACCACATGCAAAGTGTTTATTTATTGAGTCAACAATATCAGCAGCATCAGCAGGTTAGGGAAGAGCTAAAATGTGAAGTGAATATGCACTCTTGTGATTTGCTTTTTTTGACTATTTTATGCTGATGAATTCATTTTTAAAACATGGGTGTGTTTCAGAGTGGAAAATGAGAAGAGATGTTTGAAATGGGGAAAATAATAAGGACTTTTATTTACAGAACTTGAAAAATTTAAAAATTAAAGTTCTTTACATCTTGCAGTAAAGCAAAAAGAAATTATTTATTATTAAGTGGAACTGAGAGAAGCTGTTTTGAGAAGTCCGTTTTCATATTATTGCTCTAATATCCAAGGCTTAGCTACAAACTCCAGGAGCTGACATTTCACTGAGAAACACATCATGCTGATATATTCAAGGCATATCACGAATATAGCTTCTTTATTATTTGCCATGCATTTTGATCTTTCTAGCAGCTATGGCTCATGATTCATAAGGGACCTTAGTAACTCTCTAGTCTGGTCCCCCAATAAAGAGAACAAATTGAAGAAAAGTGACTTGCCCAAATATAAACCATCTAGAACCTTTTGTACTTTCAAACCGAGAGCTGAGAGTTACTTGAAAGGTAACTTTTTCCCCCCATTCCACACTCTTCAGTAATGATTTCATCTACTAGCTGGTAATGAAACCATCTAGTAATGGTTTCATCAAGGATGGGAACTCTATTTTGCCTAACGCAAAGTATTTATTTTCAATTTTAAAAGTAAATTTTAATTATAAAGTTATTATCTTATTACTGTAAATAATTTATACCATTTAGAAGAATATAAAGTGAAAATAAAAGTCCCTCTTCAGTTTAGTTTACCTTCCAGATTTTATATGCACATATAAATATATGTGAATAAATATAGGTGTGTGTACATGTACATATATATGTATATACATATATTTGTCTATATTTAAAAGAAATGAAATCCTAATATAATAATACTCAAGAGCTTGCTTTTTTAAACTTTTAAAATTTGGACCGCATTCCTTACTGTTAGTCTGAGGTCCACAGGGCTGCTTTTCTTTATACGATGGTTGCATCACATTGCATTTTGCGGTGGTTTTAAACGCATGCACAAATTCTGGGACATTACTCAGATCGAAAGGCGAAATCTCATTCCCCACACCTCGAATGAGGTTTTTCCTCTTATAAACATCCTTGGATATAGATAGCTTTTCATATTTATGCATATATGAAGATTATTTTGGTCAAAGGATATTCATATTTAAACTTTTGAAAAACATTTCTCTAATGTCTCCAAGATAGTCATATAGCAATTTGTCCTTCTAGTCACAGAATATGAAAGTTTTGGTTTTTCTATGTACTTTTCTCTAGGCATCATCGAATTTTTAATGAGTGTTAATTGGTAAGTAAAATGTGTTATATTTTTGTATTAATCTGTTTGTCTTTCTCCCCATCTTTATTGAGGTATAACCGACAAATAAAAGTTGTATTTATTTAACGTATATTACTTGATGTGTTGATATACACACACGTCGTGAAATAATCACCACAATCAAATGAAGTAACATGCCCATCACCTTACAGTTACCCTTTTTCTTCCCTTTTCCTTCCTTTTTTCCTTCTATGTGGTGAGAACACTTGTCATCCACCATGCTAGAAAATTTCCAATACACAAAACAGTGTTGTTAACTGTATCCACATTCCTGAATGTTAGATCTTCAGAAGCTATTCATCTTGAAAACGGAAACTTGGTACCCCTTGACCAACAGATCCCCACTTTCCTTTGCCCCCAGGGAAAGGAGCAGCCTCCACGGTACTCTCTGCTTCTATGAGCTTGACTATTTCAGTTTCTATGTATAAGGAAATCATGCAGCATTTGTCTTTCTGTGCCTGGTTTATTTCGCCTAGCATAATGTCTTCTGGGTACAACCATGTTGCCACATATGGCAGGGTTTCCTCTTTTTCTAAGGCTAAGTAATATTCCATTATATATATAGACACCCCCTTTTATTTATCCACTTACCTGTTGGTGGGCACTAGGGTTGTTCCCACACCTTGGCTAGTGCGAATACTGCTGCGGTGAACACGGAGTGCAGATATCTCTATGAGATCTTGATTTGATTTCCTTTGGACACATACACAGAAGTGGAATTGCTGGATCATAATGTAGTTCTATTTTTAATTTTTTGAGGAATCCTCAGACTGTTTTTCATAATAGATGTGCCAATTTACATTTTTACCACATTATACAAAGAAGGTTTTCCTTTTCCCCACATCCTTGCTACCATCTGTTATCTTTTTGCCTTTTTGATCATAACCACTTTTACATGTGTGGAGTGGTATCTCTTTGTGGTTTTGATTTGCACGTCCCTGATGATCGTGATGTTGAGCGCCTTTTCACATACCACAGGCCATTTGTATTGTCTTCTTTGGAGAAATGTCTTCTCAGGCCCTCTGCGCATCTTCTAATTGGACTATTTGTGATTTTTGCTATATTGAGTTGTATGAGTTCCTTATATATTTTAGATATATGGTTTTTCAATATTTATTATCACTCCATAGACGGCCCCTTCACTCTATTGATTGTTTCCTCTGCTGTGCAGAAGATTGTTAATTTAATGCACTCTCACTTATTTATTTTTGCTTTTGTTGACTGTGCTTTTGGTGTCATAGCCAAGAAATGTTTGTCCAGACCAATGTAGAGAAGGTTTTCCTCATGCTTTCTCCCAGGGGTTTTACGGTTTTAAGTCTTATGTTTACGTCTTTAATCCACTTGAGTTGGTTTTGGGTATGAGGTGGGATAAGGGTCCAGTTTCATGCTTCTGCATGTGGATATCTAATATTCCCTTCCTGTAAAGGACCAGATAGTAAATATTTTAGATTTTATGCGTCACCCAAGATTTGCCACAACTACTCAAAGTTACTATTGGAACAGAAAAACAGTCATAGACAATATGTAAGTGAATGGACTTGGTTATTTTACAATACAATGTATTGACATTAAGATTTGAATTTCATATAATTTTCAACTATTATGTAATAGCACTTTTGCCTTTCTTATTTTCAACCATGTAAAAGTGTGAAACCAGTTTAACTCTAGGAACACACAAATATAGTAGTTTGCTGTCCCCTGTGCTACCAACATGTCTATTTATGGACTAAGCTTGTGCGATTTCCGAATGCATTTCAAATCAAACCCACAGTGAGGTATCGCTTATCCTGAAGACACTATGCTAAGTGAAATAAACCAGTGACAAAAGGATAGATATTGTATGTTTCCATTTAAATGAGGTACCTAGAGTAGTAGAATGGTGGCTGCTGGGGGCTGGAAGGAATGGATAATTAGTGTTTAATGGGTTTAAGTTGGAGAGAGTGACGAGTTCTGAAGACAGCTGGTGGTGATGGTTGCACAGCAATGTGAATGTGCCTACGTCACTCAGCTGCATGTGTAAAATGGTTAAAATGGTGAATTTTATGTTATGTATTTGAAGATAATAAAAATGTTTTTTAGGAAGATAAAAAGGAAGTGAAGACCTATTTGTAGTTTTCACTGGGATTGAGGACATTGACAATTTCTAAAATACTATGTCTTACTAAGAGCACGAAGTATCCTTCTGTTATTTTTTTGTGTGTTTCTCAGTAGAACATTAAACTTTTCTTCACATAGCTTCTGAACATTTCTTGTTTCTCTTAGGCTTTTTTGGTTGTTTGTTTTTCAGGTTATACTTTTGAGTGGAATTTTCTCAATTTTTAATTTGGTTTTTGTTTGAATGTAAAATAATGTTCAATTGTTTTATATTATTTTTTAACCAGGCATCTTCTTTTTCTAATGTATTTTTCTCTAGTACTATATGAATTCCTTCAAATGAGTATTTATTGAGCATATATTTAGTGTAAGAAATTTACTTCCCAGAATCTTACAATCTCTCTGGAAAGTAAAACAACCTAGAACTTTTCTTTTAACTTAGAAAATTGCTTATATGTTAGATTTTCATTTTCCGAGGAAAATAAACTTTATAAAACCAAATCATTTTTTCACCTCATTAAATTAATACAACCTTTAAAATGGTATGCTAACCTTTATGAGATACTTTCTATTTCACATTACACTTTACTATAACTGTAGCAGAAAAAAATAAATGCAGGCAGTCACTTAGTTAAGATATGGTTACACCAGGATCCTGAGGACAGCCTTGACGGTAACAGTCAATGACCCAGGCAGCGTCCCCGAGGCAGGGGCCACAGACTCCCGTCCAGCTCTGTTCTTGGTCAGCTCGAGCGCCTGCCTGGGACCCCTGGCCTCGGTGTGGCCTTCCTCACCTCAGGTGCTGTCTAGCTCATTCTCGAGCTTACACCTCAATCCCATTGGAAGCTTGTAAAATCTTTTTCCTGTGCCGGCACAGAGTTCCTGACTCATGTAGTGGGGCTCATGTATCAATATTTTAAATATGACTCAGATAATTCTTCTGATGCAGGTAAGCCAAGAACCACAGTGTGGGAAATAATGCCCTTCTATGGTAACAGCTTCAACTACCGACCCCAAACTACCTTCTCCTGAGCCTACTAGGCCCTGTAAGGTTGTTCTTTTTAAATGCCTGGTTTCATGTTCCAATCTCTGGTATAACGGGACCCTGTCTGATGGCAGCGCACACACCGGCTTCTGTCCTTTCTCAGCACAGCTTCATTTTTCTGCCTCCACCCTCCTCCTTGGAATTTCTTTAGTCCCTCGCTTGTGCCCGGTGTCCCTGGTTTTCCCCGACTGTAACAGCCTTTAGGCAATCTCCAGCTGCCTTGGCACGCAACATTACCCCCTCTGCCATTCCAGCTGGGTTAAAGCTGCGGGCACCTTATTAACCTTCTGAGTCCTGCCGTTTAGCTTCCAGATACCACCACATTCAATTGCTTCTCACATATTCTAAATGGAAAGGAAAGTATTGAGACAGTACTCCTCTCCAGCCATAACTATGTTAATTTCCATAAGCACATTACAGCACATGTTGAATCCTTTTATTTATTTCTGCAGATGCCACCCTATCCAATTATTCTTCACTTTCAAATTTATGTAGTCTACATTTCAAAGAGCACACTGTCACACATTTTTCCCAGTTTAAACAATGTCAATTTTTTTGAAAAAAATTAAAAAAAAAATCTTTATTGATTCCAGAGAGAGGAAAGGAGAGGGAGAGAGAGAGAGAGATAGGAACATCAATGATGAGAGAGTCATTGATCGAGCCCGCAACCAGGACATGTGCCCTGACCGGGAATCGAACCCAGATCGCCTGGATCTCAGGTCGACATTCAACCACTGAGCCACGCCTGGCTGGGCAACAATGTCAATTTTTATACGCCCATTAATTAGTTAAATTTAAAAAATCCCAATAAATACTCCTCCTCTTGTCCCCCTAGTATGTTGATAAAAATGAGATACAACATGGTAATTTTGGTTGCCTGGTGTATTTATAAAAATGGCATGCCTTATAAACCTTAGTTTCTGAACTTATTGTAACCAAAAGTTCATAGAGAATGGCCTGGTCCTGTGTAACATTCTAGGCGGCCACCAGCTACACTCCCGGTGACATCCGGATAAGCCTTTCTCGCAGACGCCTACTCTGCTCCCCTTTGGAGTAGTTGGTGCCCAATCTCTGCCAGCCGGACCTCTCTCTGATCGCTTTTTCTCCTTCCCTCAGCCCAGCTCTTCCCCACTTTCTTCTTAGCGGAGCGCGCATCTCCTAAAGCAGCCGTGACGTGGGGCTGGGAGGTGTGAAGATGGGAGGCAATCCGCATGCTGTGTAACAAGGACACTGGGCAGGAGGCGATGCACTGTCACATCATGTATTACCCCATTTTTCAGTCTTCAAGTGAGCCCGACATGAATGAAGAGGCGAAGCATCTTGCCCACGGTCACACTGCTTCAACATGTGAGGGCTGACTGCCACTTTCCACAACTGTCTGGGCGCCCGCAGAGAAGCTGCAAGTTTTCTAAAGGAGTCCTGGGAAACCTTAGCTCCTTTGCTGGTTTATAGCAGCCATGTAACATGTAAACATGAGAAGCGGCACGATGGCCGGTTTTAACTAGGGAATGGCACAGTAGTACTTCAACCCTCCTCTACCCCTACCCCCGGACTAGGACTACAGCCGCAGGAACTTTCAGCGCTCTGTCTAAATGCCTTCATCCTCTCAGGAAAGCTGGCAGCCAGTACAGTTTCCCTCGTCACTTTTATTTGCAAATCGGCATTAGATCTTCCCCCAATAAAAAGGGTTTAAGGCTTTGCGCATTCTTTTTAAGTTTTCCAGTCCACGTCCTGCGTCAAATCAAAGACAATATTAAGAAATAGCACAAGTTCTCAGCCTTAGAGTGGGGTATATCAACCTCAGCATTATTGACATTTTGGGCCAGGTCATTCTCTCTTGAGGACAACTCTCCTGTGCATTGTAGGATGTTTAGTAGTATCCTTAACATCTACCTGTTAGATTTTAATAGCACCCCTCTCTGCCCTGTGTGACAACCAAAAATGTCACCAGACATTGTCAAGTGTACCCTGGGGAGTAAAATTTCCCCTCAGTTGAGACCACTACCTTAGGGAAAGTGAAATTTAAGCAGTGCAATTCCCAGTATTTTTTAAAAGAAAAAAGATGTGATATACACACACACACACAGTCTTTGATTTGTTTTTAAGATAGTTTATGTGACTTTAGTGAATTAGCAAGAGCTCACTCTTTGTCTAAAAGTTAACATAACAAGGCAGTTATGAACTCCTCAAAGAATAGAATTGCTGATACTAAATTCTGACTTTCTGACATTGGGAAGTAGTGGGAGATGTGAAACAGTGATTTCCAAATTTATCTGATGATGGAAACATTTTCTCATAGGTATCATTTTGACAATGTGGCTGTTGTTATGTGGTATAGGCATTTATCTCATAATTAAGCAGCAAATGGATCGCAAGTAAATAACTTAATCAGATAGCTAATCATGGTTAATGATTACTGATAATATGCTGAGTGGAAGGACAAAGCCGACTTGCAGAGAAGAAAAACTAATCATCATCATTGTAAAACAAAAACCAAACAATAAAACATAATTTCTTAGAGTACTAACTTCTTAAATTTAGAAACCTATTAACAAAATAAAACAACAATTATAGTAACTGGTTCACAGCATTTAGCAAATGTATAAAAAATTTTTTGGAATGAAATTGAAAGTGTTTATTCCTGTCCTTTCCCTATTTTTGCATGCATTTATTTCTTATTATTTATGAAATTTTTTGAGTATTAGAGAGATTTAGACAAAATTAACAATTAGAAATCTTTTTAAAAGAAATCCACTTTCTTAGGTATGATTGACGTACAAAAACTGTACATACATTGACCATAAAACTGGTCGATATATACAACTTGAATTTGGAGATAAGTATACACCTGTGGAACCATTCCCACAATGCCATAAACATATCTTTTATTTATTTACTTTTATTGAATTTATTGGGGTGACACTGGTTAAGAAAATTATACAGGTTTTGGGTGCACAATCCCACAACACATCACCTGTACACTGTATTGTGTGTTCACCACCCCAAGTCAAGTCTCCCTCCATCACCATTTATCCCCCCATCCCCTCCAGCCCCCTCATCAGCTCTCCCCCTGGCAATCCCTGTTGTCCTTGTCCATGAGGTTTTTCTGTTTTTGTGCAATCCCTCCACCTCTGCTCTCCAGGTCCACCCATGCTCTCCCATGGGTAAGATTTCCTTCTTTTTTACAGCTGAATAGTATTCCATTGTGTAAATGCACCACAGCTTTTTATCCACTCCTCTACTGATGGGCACTTGGGCTGCTTCCAAATCTTGGCTATTGTAAATAAGGCTGCAATGAACACAGGGGTGCATATATTTGTTCAAATTAATGTTTTTGTTTCTTCCAATAAATTTCCAGAAGTGGAATTGCTGGGTCAAACGGCAGCTCCATTTTTAATATTTTGAGGCACCTCCATACTGCTTTCCACAGTGGCTGCCCCAGTCTGCATTCCCACCAGCAGTGTCCAAGGGCTCCCTTTTCTCCACACCCTCGCCAGCACTTGTTTGTTGATTTGTTGATTTAGCCATTCTGACAGGTGTGAAGTGATATCTCATTGTGGTTTTAATTTGCATTTCTCAGATAATTAGTGATTTTTCTGATGATTAGCATCTATTCATATGTCTCTTGGCCATCTATATGTCCTCTTTGGAGAAGTGTCTATTCAGGTCCTTTTCCTATTTTTCAATTGGATTGTTTGTTTGTTTTGAGTTGTATAAGTTCTTTATAAATTTGGGATATTAACCTCTTATCAGATGTATCATTGGTGAATATGTTCTCTCATGAATTGGGCTGTCTTTTCATTTTGTTGATAGTTTCCTTTGCTGTGCAAAAACTTTTTAGTTTGATGCAGTCCCATTTGTTTATTTTTCTTTTGTTTCCCTTGCCCAAGGAGATATATCAGAAAAATATTGCTAAGAGGAATGTCAGAGATTTTACTGCCTATGTTTCATTTTGGATTTTTATGGTTTCAAGCATAAACATATCTTATCACCTCCAATTGTTTCCTCCTGCCTGCTCACTTATAAAAGAAATATCTTTATGTTGAATAAAAGTATTACAAGTTTATCATAGAAAATGTGTAAAATACATAATAGTATAGAAAGAAAATGATATAATCCTACTATTCATGGACAAGCACAGATGCTATTTTAATTTATTTCCTTTAACCCTTTTTTTTGTACATTTATGCATATGAAATGGTAAAAGATGTATATAATAGCTTGTATTTTACTTTTTTATTCAACATTATACCATGAACATTTTTTAAGATATTAAAAGTTGTTTGAAAACATCGTATTTAAAGACTAAACAATATCACATTAGATGGATTTTCCATAATTTACAGTCATCTTTTATTTTTTTATATTTTATTAAATTTATTGAGGTGACACTGGTCAATAAAGCAATGTAGGTATCAAGAGTACATTTCTATAATACATGATCTGTATATTGCATCGTGTGTCCACTGCCAGTCGTCTGTTGATACAATTTTATTCCTATAAATAATGCTCAGGAAGTCTTTATTTAAGAAGAACCTTAATTATTTTTTTAGAATAAATTCCTAGAAGTAGGATTATTTTTTGAAAAAATTTAAAGGAAAATTTAAAAAATGACAAATTTTAAAGATTTACTATATTCAACTTTACTTATACTTTTTAGAACTATATCTTCAATTTTATTATTTAAGGCAAAATAATATTTGATATAAGTATTCATTATGTGCATAGGAAGTATACTTTTATGATGAGCTTTTTGTGTGTGTTAAACTTATATTCTTTACTGTTATCAAAGAACCCTGACTATTAGTTTTCTAGCTGGAACACCTGTTGACTCCATCACAATGACTGACTGTGATCAAATGACATTCTGCAATTCACTTTCAGTTAATAGATCTATAGTTGCTCAAAAAGAAGAGAAGATTAAAGGTTAAGAATCTACCAAAAGCTGTTTCTCTTTAGTGAAATCTTGAAAAGTTTCCCAAGTGTCTCTTAATTTTATACTATGCATATAGATAATCTCACAGTGTGACTGACACGACTTTTCTTACCATTGTTCAATCACATCAGTCATTTTTAACATGAGATTTTGAATGGAGAAAATATTTTATGGTTTAATATTATGAGTGAATAATGTTAAAGGTATGAACATATGTGTATTCATGCGAGTAGGTTATATCCATTTATAAACATAAATATCAGATATAAATAATGAGATCTTTTATGGTTATCCATACTTTGTGAACTTAACTCTCTATATGTGTGTCTTAGAAAGCTACATGCTTGACCATAGGGCTTTTGCTGCAAAGAAGAAACTGAATCTGTTCCTAGCAGGCTATTTACTCTCAATTGCAAGGTGTAAAAGTAGATGATTAGGGTCATGGTGTTTCAGGTTTACTCTCTTGCCTTGGATATTACTTCTGAGAGCAGTTCAAGCTAGAACAGCAGGTGAAGAACAAACTTATCAAAAATCATTTTCAAGGCTATTTTGTTATAAGCCTTTAAGATGTGAAAAGTACATGGAGTATCTCACACAGAATTTGGCACATAGTAGGCCCTAAAACATTTGATTTTGATTTGTTCTGCTGTGGCTTAACTATAAGGAAAGGTTATATATAATTATATATGACTTAAGTATATAAGTGGGTGAATTTTTTTTTTTTTTTAATATATCTTTATTGATTTCAGAGAGAGGGAAGGAGAGGGGGAGAGAGAGATAGAAACACTGATGATGAAGAGTTATCACTGATTGGCTGCCTCCTGCACATACCAGACCAGGGATCGAGCCCGCAAGCCAGGCATGTGCCCTGACTAGGAATCGAACCTGGATCCTAGGTTGGTGCTCAACTGCTGAGCCACACCCAGCCGGGCTAAGTGGGTGAATTTCTTATGCACTGGGACAGTAAACCAGTGTTAATGGGCACTTGGGTTACTTCCATATCTTGGCTATTATAAATAACACTGCAATGAACATGGGGGTGCATACATATTTTTGAATTAGAATTAGTGTTTTGGGTTTCTTTGGATATATACCCAAAAGTACAATTGCTGAGTCATAAGACAATTCCATTTTTAATTTTTTTGAGGAAACTCCATACTGTTTTCTACAGTGGCTGCACCAATATGCACAGAATATACTGTCATTTAATCACATGATGACAAAGAAAAAAAAATCTAAGAATATTATAAATTATCTACTGTTTTTTTTATCATTTAAAATTTTATTATTTTCATTACAGTTTACATTCAATATTATTTTGCATTAGTTTCCGGTGGTATAACATAGTGGTTAGACAATCATATACTTTACGCAGTGATATCCCCAATATTTCAAAGTACCCATCTGGCACCATACCTAATAATTACAATATTATTGACTATGTTCCCTATGTTGTAATTTACATCCCTGTGACTATTTTGCAACTACCAATTAGTACTTTTTAATCCCTTTACCTTTTTCACCAGGTTCCCCAGCTGCCCTTCCCTCTGGCAAACATCAGTAGCAGTTTAATTTTTAAACGTGATGAAATAATTTTCACAGAGAATTTGGAATCAATTTTTATACATGCTCCTTATTTCTATGGCCTCTGCACAAAACCTTGCCCAAGTAATTTGGGGCTATCCTAGAAATAAAAGAGGTAGCTATCCTCAGCATTGTTAGCCTCCTTTATATAACACCTTTTTGATGTGTTAGGACCTATGTTTGTAAATGCATGTGAAAAAGATATTCCCCTTGATACAAGAAGGATTATTTATGCCAACCTTCAAAAATCTCCCATTTCCTTAGAAGGTGATAGATTACTTAGTTAATCCAGAAGGAGAAGAATTTCTAATACAATTATTAGGAATGGTCAAAGTGGTATATTTTCAGTATAAACCTTTTTAATTTGGGTTGTCAGTAACAGAAAACTTGGGAATCTATTATTTTAAAAGTTCTCATTTGTCTTAACAGTCCTACTAACAGCACATTGAAGACAGCAGTCATTGACAACATACATATATCAACATAGATAAACACTTGGTGTGATTGTTAGTCAGTGGAGCACTAGCGTTTAGATGATACCATTTTAACCAACTTTGCCTGTATTTATTTATTTATAATTGGAAGTTATAATACCTTTTTACTCATCATATCTTTTCTAAAAGTGTGTGTGTTCTCCCCTCCCTTACCCATACCCCTTCTTCACTCTTCTCACTGATGACATTTATGTCTGGGAATACCCTTGCCGCTAATGGCCTTTGTCTTCCCTTAGAACTGACTTAGTTGTGTAGATTCCCATGTCCTGTACTCCTTAATGATATTCATTCCATGTATTAACTTTATCAGAGATTTTCCAAGACAGTTTTCCCAACACCTGGAATTGATTGGTGTGGGGGAGCTTTGTGTTTGCATCTATTTCGATTTTAATCCTTGAGAGTCTGATATTATAGCCCTAGAAGGCAAGGACTTGATTTCACTTATATTGAGTCTTTGGTTCCTGGCACATAGAGCTCAAAAAATGGTTTGCTCAATACATTTGTCATTCATGCTATTTCTTGCAAGCAAGCACATTTCAATCTCCGGCCCTTTGTTCTTGAAATTCTCTCTGCTTAAAATCTTTCATCAGACAGAGAAACACAAATATCATATGATTTCCACTTATATGTGAAGTCTAAAGAACAAAATAAGTGAACAAACAAAACAGAACAAGCAAGGTTTCCAGATGGGAGGGGTCTTGGGGGGCTGGGTGAAAAAGGTGAAGAGATTAAGAAGTATAAACTGGTAGTTATATAATAGTCGGGGGATGTATAGTACAGCATAGGGAATATAGTCAATAATGTAATATCTATGTATGGTGCCTGGTGGCTACTAGAATTATCCTGGGGATCGCTTCATAAATTACATGACTGTATAACCACCATGCTGTACATCTGAAACTAATATAAAATAATACTGGATGTTAACAGTAATTGAAAAATAAAATAAAAAGTTTCTTCCTCATATATTCCCATGGCTCATTTCCTCACTCAGATTTCTGCTGAAATGTCCTGTCTATAAAAGAGCCTGTCCTAAACCACTGAATCTTAAAACCTTAAATAGCATGCACTCACACGTAAACTCACACACACTCTCATCACTCCCTCGGGTTTTGTTTTTCTCATGGGATTTACCAATACCTTAAAGAGTATTTGTTTATTTATTGTTTCTCTCGTTAGAATGGAGGCCACCCCAAGGAAAGGAGACGTGTTCATTGCCAGCATGTATAAGAGGTCTGGCATATTGCAGCCATTTGATGAATATTAGTTCAAGGAGTGAAGGAATTCTTTGATTAAATGCCCACCTCTCTTTACAGACACACACATAGTGGACTATGCATTTCCTGAAAACTGGAGACAGTATCTTTTCTGTTTATCACTGTATCTACGCAGTCAGGGCTCAAAATATAAGTCGAATGACTAAATGAATGCGTGTTGAATGTGACTGATCAGTTGCTTTGCCCGCCTGTGTTGTGCACTGGGACTGCAGCTTACTTGGCACTTTCTTTTAATCATTGCTGGGCTAAAAGGAAATAATTCCCTTGCTTTGTATCTACTCTTGTTTTTATACACTGACATAAAATTTTTGAGAGTATAAAGTTTACAAAATAGTCATACTTGGCTCTCTGGAAGGATTTAGTGATTTAGTTCACGTTTTCTTCCCACCCTTCATTAGACCTTGAAAATGATAATGGCATTTAACTTTGTAGTTACAGCTTGTGTACAATCCCCAACCTCCAACTCCAAACCCTTCCACCACACCCTGATTCCCTCTTCCAGTCCAGACTCAAATTTGGATTCTTACAAAATCTTATTTGCTTAGAGCAAGTAGTCCAGTTCTCTGCCACTCAGATCCTCTCCAATGTATCTATTTCCAGGGTCAGCGACTGGAGGGTAAACATTTCTGTCATTCTTCAAAGAAAGAGAAGCCCTCAAGCACTCCAGGTGGCTACAGTGGCACTTGAAAAGAGACAATAGATCAGGATAAAGAAAAGTCCATGAAATTTTTATTTAGCAAGCTTCCATTTTTATTCCCAGTTCTCATCCTGAAACTAACTGCATTTAAAATTATAGGGTTTTAGGTGTCTACAAATTGAAACTGGGAATTTTCCAAACGGACTTTGTGTGTGTGTGTGTGTGTGTGTGTGTGTGTGTGTGTGTTTAAACTATATTGACTATCATTCAAATTAAAAATTTTCACTTGGGTATACTATGCACATTGACACCTTAGGTGCTAATGTTTTTTAATGACATATACAGAAATTTGACATTGGCAATTGGGACTAGTTAGTACAAATGTGTGTGTATATTATATAATGGTAATTATGTTACTTTTTTATTTAAAATGCTGCTAGAAAACACTTGCAGGGTAGCTGAGTCAGGGGAGAGGGAAGGCCATGGGGCTCCGAGTCTCTGCTCAGAGGGCCCAGCCCCCGCTGCACCAGCTGGAGGCGGCTGTGCCTGCCCCTGCCCCTGCCCCTGCCCCTGCGCCTGCCCCTGCCCCTGCCCCTGGGCCTTGGCGCCAGCACAGGGCAACGTGCCCCGAGGGCGTGCGTGGGCCCCAGCCATTGACCAGGCCCCGGGCCTGCTCCCAGCGCAGGTGCAGGCACCCCCGGCGGAGGCGCAGGCACAACGTCATAGTCCATGTTACCCCAGATCTTCTTGTACTGGATGCTCCACGTGAGTTTCTTGTGAGCGTGGAGCAGCTCCTTAAGGTTCCTTTCTATGTGCAAAATGTGGGCCTTCGGCTTGTCGGTGCCCTGGGCTGGGCCTGTGCCCTCCGGGAGTTGGGTGCCCATGTGTCTCTGGTGCAAGAGAACCAGGGTCTGTCTCTCCAGCTTCTCTCAAGTCTCCAGACAACTTTTTTGACCCAGGACCCTTTATGAGGCCATGGGTGGTGTACATCTCTTGCTTTTTTTAATATGTGAATTTCCCCTCAGCATACCTATTCTAAATGAGACACAGTGGAGACCATTTCCTAGAGAGGAGGGACCATATAGCTAGTGCAAACAACTGGCTTAAATTTGTAATTACAAAAAATGGAATGTAATTCTGAAGAAAATGAACAATAGATGCATTTAATTATCAGCCAAATTAGTCACATTCAGGTAGCGACCTAGCATATTTACCAATTTAAAATCGATGTTCTAATATTCTATGAAATTTATGCAAGTTTAAGGGCTAAAAATAAGAGCCTCATAAAAAAGTCATCTTTAATCCATAATATAGCTCATGTGTTTAAAATTAATACCAAGATTCTTATTGTGTTTGTAATAAAAATCTAACTAGTTTGTTAAGGACAGTTTTAAGGCAAGATGTTTGTAATGAGACATAGCTTTTATAGTACATCAATACTTAAACACACCTTTTCCCACTCAGTATGAAATGTAAATACTGCCAGACATAGACCCAGAATATATTAATTTTAATCTTTCCCCATGAAAGAAAATTTATCTGAGCTACTGACAGCTATATAGAATTCCTTTGAGAATTGTCAGATTTTTTCCCCCTTCCCATTAACAAATTCTTTGATGTTTCTTAAGGAAAGCCATTTTTTTCAATGTCCACAATAGACTGGGTTGGCCTCTGATAACCAGGTGTACAAAGTATGTTCTTCATGGCACAATTCAGGTATGCAAGAAATGTGTGTGTTTGTGTAAGCACATTTACAATTCTTTGTTTTTCTTATTTAAATTCTTTATAACTTTTTATAATTATATAGGGTGTCCCAAAAATGTATACACACTTTGAATAATTATTAATTCCAATGGGTTAAATCTAAAAAGAAAGAAACATCAATTGAGCTATCAGCTGTTAAAGTGTATATACATTTTGTTGAGGACACCCTCTATTTATAATTCTAATTTATTTTATATCTTGATTTGATATCTATTTTTAGTTTGCCATCTGGCATGGTGGAGGAAATGTAATCCCAGTGAATTAAAAAATCCCCTCGACTCCCTCTTAGCAGGGGGGATTCTTCCTGTTATTTGTCCTCACTAATATCTGCCTTTCTGGCTATCCTTCTGTCTAGTCCTTAGTCCACACAGGTCATTCTGATTATCTCTTTCCTGTCTGAGTGGCCCCTTTAGCCATCTGTATGATACTATAGGCTCTCACTCTGTGTTGGGGCACTAAAGTTGCCACAGTGCTGAGATCCATCTGCTTAGATTCTCTGAGCATCTTTTCCCTCTGCGATCTTAATAATTCTCCAGAGATTTGTCTAGAAATAGAACACAGGGCCCAGAAATCCAGGCTCCATGCCACCCTTCCTTACCTCTTCAGCATTCCTCTCTGATGCCTACACTTTCATCATGTGCCCTACAATCTCTTCTCTTTCTTTAATGGAGGAATCTTTCTAGGGCAGCAATATTCAACCTTTTTCATCTCATGGCACACATAGACTAATTACTAAAATTTTGTGGCACACCAGAAAATATATTTTTGCCAATCTGACAAAAAAATAGGTATAATTTTGATTGATTTACAAAAAAAATGTAATTACCTGCCCTTTTTGCTCCAAAGTGACTTTTAAAAAATCATGTGTCTATACTTGTATATAAGGATTTCTGGCACTAGGAATTATTAACCAATCAGATGCAAACTTATTATGTGATGTGGCCAATAAGATACAACTCTATTATATGACCTGTATATATTTATGGTTAGGACAGGGCATTCACACGGGACAGCTATTGTATTGGCTGTTTTTATTTTTTTATCTGATAATTTAAGGGAAAAGAAGTCAGTACCCCTTACTAAATACTCAGGTACTGCATGTTTTAAAAATTCCTGTGGCATACCTGTTGAAAATTGCTGGTCTGAAGTCTAGAAGCAGCATTCTCTTTCTATTAATGTTTCTTTGATTTTTAAGGTTAAGATCAATCCTTTTGGTTCACTAGTTTACCCCAGGACTTTAAGCTTTTGGAAAGCAAAGCTGGGGGAGACTTTTTTTTTCTTTTTGCTTAGCCCTGCATTTCCCTCACACAACATGGCAATTCTACTTAGTCATGGGGGAGGAAGACAGGACTATGGCTGGTGGTGTGGAGGGTGGGAGAGGTGGGTGGGAAGCAAAGTAGAAGATACTAATGAGAGGAAGTTTCTGAATTTGAGATTGACTTGACTCAGTTAATGTCACACAGTATCCAAAGTCTGTAGTAATACAGGAATCAACTTTACACCAGCGATTTTTAAACCTGTGTGCTGCAAGAATTTTGAAAACTTACAATACCTGACTATTTAGTCTGGAACAGTGACCTGTTTTCCCTTAGACTGTCAAATACAAAAAATGACAGCAGCCAACACAACAATAGCCTTCCAATGTGAATGAATCAAAATGTTACCTATTTTTTGTCACATGAGCAAAAAATATATTTTTGGTGTGCTGCAGAATTTTAGTAATTATGTGTGCCATGAGATGAAAAAAGTTGAAAATCGCTGCTCTACACCATTAGTGATTATATGACAGTCAAGGATCAATAAGACTAGAAGTAATTAGCCAAGAAACTGGGAATATGACAGCATAAATGAACAAAAATTTTGGAGAAATAACTTAAAAAATCCCCTGCCAAATTGCCCTACTAACCTTGGCACTTATTATTCTGTGCCTCTTACTTGCCCAAGTTTTTGTAAAAGTTATAAAGTAAGTTTGTTTTTTTAAAACCACAATGATGATCACATTTTCCTGCACTGCAGGTGGTATTAGAGCAGCAGCAGGCATAAGGGGAAGCTGAGTTGGGGTGACAGTTGACATTCACGGAATGGAGGAGCAGGGCCAGTTGTACAACTGTCAAGTGTTTCCCACGGTGCCTGGCACAGGAATTGTGAGGGTAGTGGGGAAGAAACATAAAGTACCAGAAGCTAATCTATGGAAAACTATTTTGATCATCAGATATATAAAGTTATAATTGGAGGACTCTGTTCCCCTTGATGTCTAATCAAAACAGAAATGTTGTCCTATCACCATTTACTGTCCTGTCAGAATATACTTGATAATATGTTGTATAATGATTATATACGGAAAAGTGTATCTTCATATTTGATGGGAATTATGTAAAATTAAATGATTATATTTCCTGTGTTTTAGCACAAAAACTTAAATTGTACTACCAAAATTTACATGACATTACCAATAATGAGTTGTGAAGTTGAAAGAAACATTTCTAAATCACCGTTAATAATAACAAAGATGCACACATTTTAATCAACCATGCCAGAGGGAAGCCTGAATTAGCACTTTTTTAATAGAAAATATTACCAAATAATACAAAATAATTTTCATAGTTGTTAGAGTATGCAGTCAAAAACATAATAAAAATGAATTATGGAATGTGTCAGGAAGTTAATAAAAAGGTTATGGAATTGTTATGAATCTTGTGATCTTTCTGATTGAGTTATAAGATTTATAATTTGTTTTCATACCCTAAGTATTAACCTGTGTATCTAATTTTGTATTCATTGGTTTTCTGTGTTTTATCTTTTTCTTTTAATGAAGGCCATGAAAAATTTTAGGCCAAAGTTATCGAATCTGCTCAGATTGATATTTTTGTATGCTACACTGTTCACGTGTTTATTTTCTGACAACTCCCACGTAGCATATGCTCTATGTGTGCAGAAACTCTGTTTTGTCGTCAACTGTATCTTCAGCACATGGAACCACGAAAGCATACAGAAAGCACTTGATAAATATTTATTGAATGAATGACCTCAAAGGATAGGTTATTGCTATTTCTTCAATTATTTTGATAATTCTTATTGATGGTTCATACTGAGAATTTGAAATAGCTTACTTCCATTAAACATAATAAATTAAACATAATAAGAGCATTTTTGTGCTGTTTCAGAAATAACCATTTAGCATGTATTTTCTAACAGAAAAAGAGTGAGAGAAAAACAATGCTCCCATTAACTCAACTCTTGCTTCTCATCAGATCATTTTAATCAAACGAAATCATGTATTCATCAAACCCATTTAGTGCTCAAATTAATATAATCAAATTAGGCCAAAGTCACAAAGTATTTATTGTGTACTTGTTATGTCTCTAGCACAGAGCCAGGCATTTAGGGAGATAAGAAATGCTTTATTTATTTTTTATATATATAAGGCTTTATTTCTTCTTTAAGAGCAGCAACAGTGTCATCTACATCCTACATATCATGTGATCAATGTGATGGCTTTTTGATGCCAACTGAGCTTGACTGAACTACAGTTCTCGGACTTCTTTATCTTGTATGTGTCTGGTTAGGGCAAGTTACAATGGCTGCCCTCTAATGATAGTAGGAAGGCAGCTGTCATTTTGTAGCATACACGTAACTTCTTCCACTCATTGAAACTCTAGTCCCGGTGCTGCTGTGAAGGGATTTTGCAGGTGTGATTAAGGTTCCTAATCAGTAGACTTGAAATTCATAAAAAGGAAGAATACCCTGTATGGGACTACCAATCAGTGGGAAAGCCTTTAGAAGAGGACTTAAGATTTTCCTAAAGTCAGGACTCCATACAGCCTCTGGCTCTGTAATTGCTCTCCCTTTCTCTGGCTCTGCCTTCCTGATCACCACCTGTGAACAGAAACCTTCGGCTTGTGCCTATGGGTCACAGCCTGCTTGTCATTTCTGTTTCCTGACTGCCTGTAGTATGAACTTCAGACTTGCTTACCCAGCCCCCACAATTGTACTAGTCATTCCCATGTAATGAATATATCTCCTACTGGTTCTACTTCTCTGGTTGAACCCTGAGGAATACACTCACTAAATATTTCTTGACAAGACACAATCTCTTTCTTGAAGGGCTTATAGTCTCATAAGAGAACTTTTCCCTGAAGATGAAAACATACACAATAGTTCAGGATCATCTTTAGTTATAAGCTAAAATGTGTGATACAGAAAATAAGTAGGATGTCAGGATAGTAAGAGATCAGTATGGCCAAGAATTAGTGAGAAAATGTTCACCAATAAAATGAAATTTGAATTTGTTTATGAAGGATGAATAAAAATTAAAAGATCAGAGAAAAGTGAGAAAGCCATTTTGTTTAGTGAACAGCATTAGTAGTTATTGAGATTAAATTAGTATGTTGAGTCCAGAGCACAGCAAACTGATTTCATGTTAGACCAAAACCCCACTTAAACTTTCACCTTAGCTGTCCTTCTGCGAGCAGCTAGTAAGTCTAATGTCTTTAAAGTATTGTGAATTATTACCAAGAAAATGTCAAGCATTCAACCCTAACAATCTTTGGCTAAATCGCAATGTTAATTTTTACAGTAATTTTTCAGAGTAAGGTCAAGAAACCTGGGTACAGCATGGTCTTTTGTAAAAGAAAAAAAATAAAGGCTCAGAAACGAAGCAACAAAAACAAAGATCACCTTCCTGCCCCTGCAAACTAGTCTTTAGGTTGTGGGCAGCCCTTCAGATCCACTGGGGCCTGAGTTTGTTGACGAATGAGCACATTTACTGAAAGGCCCAGGAGACGCAAAGATGGCAGATGTGTGTAGGGTTTGTGTGTGTGCATATAAGATAGCAACAGTGAAGGAGCAACTACTCACATTTGAGGAAAGGTAATTTCAGAGGACAAGAGTTTATTCTGATAATAACCCTGAAGGTTTGGAGGTTGCTGTGCTAGACTAAGAAAGATTAAATTTGTTTACTAAGAATACATTTGGGGAATAACTTAGGGCATATATCCTTACTGTAAATATATTTTTTATTCTTGTTTGTGAGCAGTAAGCAATTCTGATATATGTATTCTTTGGGGGGAAATGGAATAACAGGACCTAAAATTGTCTAATAATTTTTTAATTTTAGCAAGCAAGCACCATGTTGGCAGTTATAGGGAAATAATAACTAGTGTGTGTATAGCATTTTGTAGCTTACAAAGCACTGGCATATATGCCACATAATTTCCTTCCAAGGTCGGTACGACCCCTTGGGATGTCACAGTAACCCTCTGATACAGGTTTGGACTATATTTTACACATACAATTTAAGACTTTCATCATCTCTCTCTAATTAGAACGCCTTCTTCCCGGAATGGCTCATCAGCTGGTAAACTCCTGAAACACCTCTGTGTCAATTCATAGATAGTTTTGTCCTAGGAGACAAACCTACTGAGTATCACCCACCTCCCACAGCCCCAAATTATCCACCTGGGGCCCTGGATGCTCCACTATGCATCAATGAAAGGGTTAATATCTAATTCAGCAGAGACGAAGGGTTAATGTCTAGCTCCAGGACCCAGCTCTGATTGGCTGGTGCCCAGGTCATGACCATTGTTAAATATCATAAATCACATTTCTTAGTTACTGATTATACATCTATTATTCATCTTTCCAAACTTGAAACCTGTCACTTCTGATATCTTTCTGTCTAGTTTCATTTGTTTTTCGGGTTTGTGTCTTAAAAAATCCCAATACTGCGATTTCAGTAGAGTGTTAGGAGGAAGAAGAGATAAATGCAGTAGTCAGTATGCTTTACTTAACCATAAGTTTGATTAGTAATCTTGAAGGTTGCTGAAACATCCGCTGGAATAGGGTTTATATAAAAACTCACTGTGGAAGCTTGTTAATAAGTTCTACGTGAAAAGAAAAAGGAGACTTTGACCCAATAAATATGGAAATGTTGCATTAAATAAAGGCAAAGATGCTATTTCCCCCAGCTTTATAGTACCCTTTCTATACTTATTGTTCATTATTAATTTCCAAGCCAGGTTAAAATATGTGTTTCTCACGCTTTTCCCTCATCAGAATCCTCCTTTTTAAATTGAATACAAATGTCCTTTTAAGGTAATAACACCTTATCATGTGCATTATTTTAGAAAGTGATGTATAATTTGGGGAAACTGAGATATCTGCAGTTCATTGGGCATCTAACACTCCCGTTTTAAGTCTCCTGTTTAACACTCCTGTTTAAACTCTGAATTTCAGCAAAGAACCTTGGAACTATGTTTCCCGTATTCCTCTTTCCCGTGTAGTCCTGGATTTCATCTTGCCCATGAGTGAAAGCACCTTGAAAGAACTGAGGACACCATTGTTTTCTGGACGTGGCATAACCAGATTCACAGTCAGAGGTGAGCTCTGGAGAACAGCCAGCTAAGTGGATTCAGTCTGAGTCAGTACATAGGACCTTCTCAGAGATACCAGGCAAGACCTCTCATCAGCAGCATTAGTGCTTTGGGCTGAGAAGACTTCTCTGCCCTTCAGTGGCAGCTCCCCTAACCTTCGGTAGAAGCTTTCCTGATCTCTGTCCTGTCATCTCTTCTAAGAAAGGAATAAGCCCTTAATTCTTTATGAAACCATTTAGATCCATGATTCACAGCCTGGCTTCTGTTTTCCTTATGAACTGATTCAATATGTACTAATAGAGAGTGACAGTGAGTCAATCAGAAATGTCTATGTAGCTGCCTAGTTAAATATTAGAATAACCACTTAGGAGTTCATGAAATTTACTCAATCTCAGAAAGCCAATGTTTAGAGGATTTTCTATAGTCTTTTCCAACTTACAGCTGAGCAGCGTGACTATGAAAGATGCAGTAGTTTGTACAGGCAAGTCTTTACCCCAATGGTATCATTCTTATGTAAGTCACCAAGACCTTGACCAAAACGTGTCAATTGGACATTGAAAAACATAATTATCTAGTATAATATCCTACAGATGGTATATCCAGTTCAGATACATTAATAATACTGAATTGGTGAGCTTTCTTATTGGAAAAAAAAAACCCTTCTTGAAAAGTGGTAGAGTATGAAGATGGAACTGAGATTAAAGGGCAAAATCAACATAAAACTGAAAACAAAAAAAAACATTAAAAAAAACAACCCGACGACTTCCTCTTCCCTACATTGGGTTATATGAATATGTCCCCTGATATCTCTCTCCCAGTCTCCTTTGATTATGCTTTCACTCAGCTTCAACTCGAAGGATATTCACCTTTGGACAGGGTGTATTTCAGTCATCTTACTCTTCTGTAGTTCTGATTTCAGAGACCAGGATTCAGTGTATTGAGAACTCCCACAGGACCAGCACCAGACCTTCTGTTTTCTTTGTATAGGAACTCAGACAACACCCATTTTAGTGCTAAAATGCTTCTTAGTGTGATTTTGGGGGTTAGATGTTGACTAGTCTTTTCTGTCCTATGCATGACTTGCTTCTGCTCCGCTTGTGTTATGAAAAATCAAGTACATGCAACTGAAGGTCAGTTAAATCTAAGTTATAGATCCTCTCACCAAGGCCAAAGAAGGATGGGCAGGGCAATAAAATTGGGCATTTAGGCACTGTTCTCTTAGGCACTGAATACAGAGTGTGTTTCCTGAACTTCTCAATCTGTAAAATACCATAAAGAGTCACACAGTTCATTTATATGCCAGCCACTCAGTGAGACTGTATTGGGCACATCCCATGCATCTAGCATTGTAATTATTGCATATTATTTTCATTGTCAATAGTAATACTATTTTTGGCTCTCACACAGAATAAAATACATATGAAAGATTTAATTCTTTTCCTAGAAGAGAGTCAAAATTATATTGCTCTCAGTGAAATTATGATGTATATAAGGTCATCATAAATTCTTGAACGGGTCACTTTAATCTAGCATGAGGCAGCATATAGCACATTATTCCTCTCACAAAAATATATCTGATCTTGTTTTCAAGGATGATCTGGGAGATTCTAGTCTCAAAAATTGGATGACATATGGCAGGTGAAGTGCCACCAACCTGAAAACAAAAGAGACTCTTGCAAGGCCAGAATACAGTTGTTTGTTCAGTTTTCCAAGCACAGAAACCATTTAGCTCTGAAACGCAGCCAAGGAGAAATTTGTTTAAAATGCAGTCTAGATGGAGATTGCAATTTTCTCAAGTTCTCAATCAGCATAGGGAGGTTGTTAACAAGCCTTCAGACTCCTAAACCTCTAGTAATCAACATTTTCTAGTAAAGCCCAGGATTATATTTATCAAGCCTCATAAATGGTGTCTGCCCTGGAGTTGGGGGCCTAACTCTGAATAATTTAATTACTTGGTCTTTTTGTCCTTCTAGTAACTCACTTGCAAACATCCTAATGAGAAAAACAAAAGAAAACAAAACTTGTGTCTTTCTTTTGTGAAACTATGGTATAATTTTGAGCAGTTTGAAGAAAAGGGAGGAACTTATAAAAGAGGCAGTAATATTTAAGTTGTTTCACATAATTAATTTTTGGTTGATTTAGATGGAGAAATAAGCAAAATAAATTTTGAAAAAAGAGTTTGAGTAGACTTCCATTTATAAAAACTGAATTTTTACTCCATTTTAAATTATTTATTTTTTGCCTAAAGTGACACAGACTAATGCCATTAATAGCTGATATGCTTACTAGTGGGTATATATTATGCATCTTATTTCTGGTTTATTTTTAAATACATATTGCTGATTATATAGCAGCAGAATCTCACAACATAGGTCTGGGAAAATCTGTTACTACAACTGAATGAGCAATTCAAAACTCATGTTCCATTAAAAACATATCTCAAAAATATGAAGGTCAGTTTGTATTAAGAAAGAATGAGTCCCACAGCTTTTTACACCATAGAATACTACTCAGCTGTAAAGAAGAAGGATCTCGTACCATTCGGGACAGTAGGAAGGACCTGGAGAATATTATGCTAAGCGAAATAAGCCAGGCAGAGAAAGACAAACATCACATGATCTCACTTATATGTGGAATCTAAAGAACTTAACAAACTGATGAACAGAATAGATTCAATGACATGGAAGCATAGATGAGACTGATGAATGTCAGAGGAATGGAGGAGGGCAGGTGAGTGAAGGGGGAGAGAGTAACCAAAGAATTTATACTCATATATGCACAACCGAAGGACAGGGACAATGGTGTGGAGAGGGGCTGGGGAGGGGGGTGGGATGGGGTGGAATGGGTCATGGGGAGAAAAAGAGACATCTGTAATATTTTAAACAAAAATAAAAAAAGAAAGAAAGAATGAATGTAGGTAGAGTATCGGGTAGGTGGCATATTTACATATATACCCCTGGAGTTTCACTGTGGCATGTCAAATTACTCAATGTGTCCATGTGAAGTGGTTCAGAGCAGATTTAAAACCAAACTTTATTACTGACTTTTAGCATAGCATTAATAAAGTGAATAAAGCATAATAATATTTTTTTTAAAAAATATATCTTTATTGATTTCAGAGAGGAAGGGAGAGGGAGAGAGAGAAAGAGAAACATCAATGATGAGAGTCATTGATGGGCTGCCTCCTGCACACCCCCTACTGGGGATTGAGGCTGAAACCCAGACGTGTGCCCTGACCCAGAATCAAACCTTGATCTCCTGGATCATAGGTTGATGCTCAACCACTGAGCCACGCCTGGCAGGGTATAATAATCTTAAGTGTCAACTCAAAGAACTTTTTATACACCTATCCAAATAATTAGCACTGAGGCTAAGATACAACACACGTCTAGCAGCCCAAAGCTTCCATCATAGCCCTCCTTAGTCAATACTCAGCCTCTCAAGGGGTCCAGTATTCTGATTTCTATTATTGCCAATTGGTTTTGCCTGTGCTTGAGCTTCATGTAAATAGAACCATCTAGTATGTCCTCTTTTCCATCTGGCTTCTTTTACTCAACATAATGTCTATAAGTTGCATTTGTATTATTGCAGGTATCATTCATTTGTTCTTTTTTTTTTTTTTTTTTTACTGCTATGTAGTATTCCATTGTGTGAACCTTCACAATTTAGGTACCCATTCTCCTATTGATGGGTATTTCAGTTGTTTCCAGTGGGAGATGTTATGAAAAAGCTGCTGTGGACATTTGTGTACACATTATTTGGTGTGACTGGAGCAGATTTTACCTCTCAGTAATGCTTACTTAGGCAAGAGGTTGATAATTATTCCTCTCTCATAAATAAACACAGGGTACCCAGTGAGATGTGAGCCGTGCAGCTTCCTCCAGACTGGGTGCTTCTAACCCTGCAGCTGTGCCTAGGTTACCAAATATAACAATTTTACAACTCCAGAGGGAACAGTTCACATTGCAGTTTGGGCTCCAGGGGGCATGATGAATAGTGTGTAGTAGCAATGAACCAACCTGATACCATTATTCTTGGCCACATGGATAGAGGAACTGACAACTCACTCTCAGGTCCATAATTTATTCATTGTTACTTTGAGCAACTTGCTTAACCTATACTGCACACAATTGTTACTTATAAATATAGGATAATAATCTACTACAGTTTAAAATGTGCCTTGGATATTGTGCTACACAGTTGTTAAGTATTAGCATTACATGATTTTTCATGCTCCTATTTTTGAAAATTGGCATTTTAAATAGAAAAACCCTAAGTAACATTCACGACTATTTTCAAGATACCTCCCACCAGGTATTTTCTTTATCTATGTAGTTGTTCTGTGTATTTAGATAATCAAGTGTCAGAAAACCATCCCTCAAGGCTTCTTATAAACTAAAAAGCATGTCAGAAATAGATTCACCTGTTCATCAGTTGCAAAGACATGCTAAGTCTTCTGTATAATTTATTGCCCTTACTGCTCTTACTTATCTACTGGGCTTGATATATAGATATGAGGTCATCTATTAAGTATACCCATAATGTTTTTAAAAACAGTATATTAAGAGCTGAGCAGATGTTCCTGGGTAGATGTTAAAAATCAAGTGCCTTATAAATGTACAGGGTAATTCTGACTCAGCATGCTGAATGATGATAATGATTCATATTTTATCATGTAGGCATCAGGAATAGAAGAGACTGAGTCCAACATCAGGGTGTCTTTTTTGGGACAAGCCATGGTGGTATGGAATTCTATTTCTTTCATAGACATTCATGATTCACCTTTATTTTTTAATAAATTCAGTGGTCTTTGTATTTTGTCAATCAGGATTATCTAGTTATAAGTGACAGAAATATATTTAAAATAGCTTATGCATAATAATAATAATATTAGTATCAATAATACTGAACATTTTTTAAGACCTTCTCTCTCACCATCTTTGAGGCTTAAGAGGGGGCTGAGGTACCCATTCCTCCCTACCTTTCAATACTTATAGTTTCAGCACTAATAATTGTCTTGATTCCAGTAGGACTAATCTCATTATGCCCTCCGTCTTTTTAAAATTATTTTTTATTTTTTAAAATTTTATTTTTCTTTAAAATATTACAGATGTCCCTTTTTCTCCCCAATGGCCCGTTCCACCCTATCCCTTCCCCCTCCCCAGTCCCTCTCCCCACCATTGTCTGTGTCCTTGGGTTGTATATATATATGCATATAAATTCTTTCCTTACTCTCTCCCCCTCCACCCACCCGCCCTCCTTCACCCCTCTGACATTCATCAGTCTGATCCACGGTTCCATGTCATTGAATCTATTCTGTTCATCAGTTTATTAAGTTCTTTAGATTCTACATATAAGCGAGATCATGTGATGTTTGTCTTTCTCTGCCTGGCTTATTTCACTTAGCATAATATTCTCCAGGTCCTTCCATACTGTCCCAAAGGGTACGAGTTTCTTCTTTTTTACAGCTGTGTAGTATTCCATGGTGTAAATGTCCCACAGCTTTTTTATCCACTCATCTACTGATGGGCACTTGGGCTGTTTCCAGATCTTAGCTATTGTAAACTGTGCTGCTATGAACATCGGGGTACATATATTCTTTCTGATTAGTGTTTCGGGATTCTTAGGATACATTCCTAGGAGTGGAATCACTGGGTCAAAAGGCAGCTCCATTTCTAATTTTTTGAGGAACCTCCATACTGTTTTCCATAGTGGCTGCACCAGTCTGCATTCCCACCAGCAGTGTCCCAGGGCTCTCCTTTCTCCACACCGTCGCCAGCACATGTCAGTTTGTTGATTTGTTGATGGCAGCCATTCCTACAGGTGTGAAGTGATACCTCATTGTGGTTTTAATTTGCATCTCTCTGATTAGTGACGTTGAGCATTTTCTCATGTCTCTTGGCCATCCGTATGTCCTCTTTGGAGAAGTGTCTATTCAAGTCCTTTGCCCATTTCTTAATTGGGTTGTTTGTCTTCCTCTTGCTGAGTGCGATGAGTTCTTTGTACACTTTGGAAATTAGCCCCTTATCAGATACATCCTTGGCAAATATGTTTTCCCAGACCGTGGGGTTCCTTTGTATCTTGAGGCTGTTTTTTTTTGCTGTGCAGAAGCTTTTTAGTTTGATGTAGTCCCATATGTTTATTTTTTCTTTTGTTTCTCTTGCCCTAGGAGATGTATCAGTGAAAAGTCCACTACATGGGATGTCTGTGACTTTACAGCCTGTGTTTTCTTCCAGGATTTTTATGGTTTTGTGACTTACATTTAAGTCTTTTATCCATTTTGAGTTTATTTTTGTGTGTGGTGAAAGTTGGTGGTCTAGTTTTATTTTTTCGCATGTATCTGTCCAATTTTCCCAGCACCATTTATTGAAGAGACTGTCCTTACACCATCGGATACTCTTGCCTCCTTTGTCAAATATTAACTGACCATAATGGCGTGGATCTATTTCTGGGGTCTCTGTTCTGTTCCATTGATCTATATGCCTGTTTTTGTACCAATACCAGGCTGTTTTGATTACAGTGGCTTTGTAATACAGTTTGAAGTCCGGTAATGTGATCCCTCCCACTCTGTTCTTTTTTCTGCAACACACAGGCAGAGAGTCAGCCCTGCCAGGTCCCGCTGCCCACGCGCCAAGGCACCCAGTGGGAGGGGACCCAAAGTCAGCGCCCCCAGCTCCCCACACCACTGGTCTCAGCAAAGCTGGGGGGGGCTTCATGCGCCACCATGGCGCCCCTCAGGGCTGGTCACAGATCCCAGCCTCTCGGCACTGAGAGCTCAGGGCGGGAGGGCTCCACCCCTCCCCCGCGCCAAGCAGATTCAGCAGATTCAGCATTTTCTGGGGCTCACCACAGTGCCCCACAGGGAGGCAGAGGGTCCCCATGTGCGGCTGCTCAGCGCAGTCCTCTGGCCCCTCACCACTTGGGTGCCACAGACCTTGGGACAGCCTTCCCTATGGTCGGCACCCCGAGCGCGAGGCGCCGGTTGCAGCCGCCACTAGAAGCTCTGTTTCCTAGGAAGGCGCCGTCCCCCATTAGAGGCTGTTCCCTAGGAAGGCGCCGTCCGCCATTAGAGGCTCTGTTTCCTAGGGAGGCGCCGTCCGCCATTAGAGGCTGTTTCCTAGGAAGGCGCCGTCCCCTCCGGGACTCACCTCTTCCCCGGATCCCTCTGCCCTGTGCGCGGGGCGCCCCTTCCCCTCGTCGCTCCGGGTGTGGGATCCCCGCTTTTGGAGGCCGTCCGCACTCCCGAGGGGAGGGAGCTTTGCAGCCTCCAGGCCTCGGGGCTCGGCGCCCAGCACAGGCTTCAGGGGGGCTCCCCCTTCCTGCGCTCCCCTCTCTTACCGGACTCCGTGATGTCTCTTCAGTGCTCCCCACTCGCACTCCGTCCACTCAGGTATGTTTCTCTGGTTTTTCAAGCTGGCTCCATAGGATTTTAGGAGGAAATCGAGTCCGTGGCTGGGAGCAGGGCCTCTGCTGCTTCTCACAGGGCCATCTTCCCCCTCCTCTGCCCTCCGTCTTTATTTTGTTATCCTAGGAAGTTCCTGCCCCTTCTCCTACCCTGTAGTTCCTACAGGTTCTACATACCTACTATATTTTTAAATTTACTTAAACTAGAAAAAAACAAACAAAAACATTTTACCCATTTTTCCCACTCCTCACCCCTTTTCTCTGGAAACCACCACTCTGTTTGTTCTCTGTAAATATGAGCTTAAATTTACTGACTTACAAAACTGCGAAGTCCAGGAGTATATTTGGCTTTAGACACGGCTTCAGGCTTGACATGGAACTCAAATGATGTCGTCAGTATCAGTTGCCCTTGGGAGTGCTGGACAAAGGATGGCCAGGAGTCCGATAACGTGACCCGTTTGTTTAGCAGCTGCCATAGGTTGCATTTCCATAGGCAGATACTAGGACGGAGTTTGTTTATTAGGGATCAACACCCGTGAGAGGAAGAAGGGAAACGAGACTGGGGAAGAGGGAAAATTCAAACAAATTCAAGTCTGATGTAGCCTCGACTAACCTGGCGAGGAAATTTGGAGTATTTCCTCTCAGAGTTTCACATTGGGATCAAGGGGCTGGGCCTTTATACCCCCACCTCACAGTCACTGGATCCAGGCCGCCCGAGGAGCTGTGGGATTTGTGTGGCCTGGGAGCTGCATCAGACACCGGGGGAGCTGGCAGCTGGAGGCTGGCTGCTGACTGTACATTGTGCACTTGTACAGCAGGTTTTACCCTCACAGGGGTTCTCCATGTCTATTAGAGTTTGCCTGTTGGGCTGCTCAGGTCTTAAACCTGCACTTGGGAGAGAGTTTAGTGGGAGGAACTACAGTCTCTGCCACTGAAGTTGTCCTTAGGGTCATAATTGATGCTTATTTCTCCCTCCTCTAGTACTCATCCCCTATTCGTCTTAATCTTAGCTATTATCTGTGCCCATCTGCACTCACCTTAATGGCCTATCAATAGTCCTGACTTCAACCCTCAATTCAAGGGGCCTGGGTCCTTTGCTGCCATGCCGATCTTAGTCAAACTGTGATTCATGCCTGACAAAGCCTTGGCTAACCCTGTTGGGAACTAGCAAACAGAGCTCATCAGAGTTTCCTGCTTCCAGCCAAGATGAATGAGCCTTTCTAACCCCACCTTGCTCAATCACTGGATGCAGACTGCCCAGGAAGTGGTCAACTCAGGTGGAGGTGAGTTTAAAAACTTAGGCAGACCCTGAAAAAACTGATACCTAAAGGCCATTTGCTGACTACACTCAGCCCTAGTGCAAATGTTTCCTTATAATAAGACCTGAGCAGTGCATCTTCAGGTCCGCCATAGTAAATCCAGTTGAAAGAGGCAATCTTTTCCAAAAGCTATGGCAGTGAAACAGTCCCGCGTGGGTCTGGGAAGATGGGCTCTGATTGGCCTGCTTGTTAAATTTGCCAGTCTCTTACCCAGTCACTGTGGTCAGGAGTACAGGCTTTCACCATTGTCCAGGCCCAGATTATATGATCTCCACTGTGGTCAGGAAGAAAAGGAGTAGGTCTCCCATGCAGCATATGGAATCCGTTTACTATAGAAAACATCTTTAGTTACCAGACTAAAGGGGGAGGAACACTAGTCAGCCAAACACAACTGATGTTCACTATTTACTGGGTTCAGAAATAATTTTAGACCCAGCTGTAAAGCACCTACAAAAGTGAGCTAATATTAAATTCAGAGGCTCTAAGAAGTCTGGGATCAGCATTTTTAGGTCTTACGGTTCAAACCTTCAGGTGAGAACAAAAGGAAGAGAGGCACAGTTTCCTTTAGCAAGCATAGAGGGAGTAGCATCGGTAGTGAAAACTACACACACATGCCACAAACCTCATCTAAAGGGGTGTACTCTCACTGTATACATGAAAAATAAAACAAGGGCACAGCAATAAAGTCTTTTGCTTAGCAAGAAACTCACAGAATTTTATTTTCATGTATTTTTCTTGTATAGAATGACTGTCATTCACAGTCCATCTAAGAAAATAGAAAACTTTGCAAGTATTTAAATGAGACATAATATATACAGGGTGTCCATCAAACCCCGGGGGTGAAAGACAGATGGGATGGTGAGCAGTAGCAGGAAGCCACAGCCACCACTACTGGGCTAGAGCCATAGGGGAGGCAACACAGTTAAAGGAACGAAGGCACTGGGCTCACCCATTGAACCCCTGCAGATCCATCTGATGGGAGCTGAAGCTACATAGAAGATGCAGTTGCTACCAGAGAGACTGGCCATGGTTGAGTGGCAAGGAGTTGGCTTTTCCTTCTGTTGGCTTTTGAGCTTCTGCAGTGCCTCTGAATAGTGTAGCTGAGCCACAAGCCACTGTTGTAATCAATCAGGTAATACAATGCAGTCTATTGTAATCAATTTCCTACCCATACGTAACAAAGGCTGGAAAAGACAAGGAATACATCAGAGGGCAAGATCCAGGAAAGGTACTTGTAGTCTGGATGAAAACACTATCAGTCTTAGACTAATGTCTTCAATTAGAGGTGAAGTAAATGAAAGGTAGTTCAGAGACTAAAATAGATATTGTCTCTTTTCTTAAGTAATTCTCATCCTTCAAAGTCCCCAAGACCAGTAAATTGGTCCTTACAGTTATTTCTCCAAGTCTCTTATCTGTGACACAAGAAGACTCTTTCAAGAAGATTTATAACCTGGGAAACCAGCTATGCATTAGTGATTTTGACTTCTTTATCTCATAAGGGTTGGGGAAAGCAAGCACTAAAACAGTTTGGAAGCACAGTACAGTACAAGCAAAATTTACAGCTGAGGTGTTATAACTTTTCTAATACTGTGGTTTATTGAAGAACAACTGCTGTTTATCTGGAAATGAATGCTATAGCCTAAACTTAATTGTTTCTTAGAAAGTGGATGCATTTCTATGAAATTGTAACACATAAAGACCAGCTATAGATAAAGCTCATTAAAGCTGAATTCTGTAATAGGAACAGTTGACCATTCTTTGTCCATTTCAACACTAGACACTATCTGCTATCTAGTTTCTGCTGGGTCTCTGTTTATAGCAATAGCCAGAGGTTCTTCAGCTTTGGGACATTAATGAGAAATTAAAGGAATTTGCTAAGATAGCTTAAAGTTGTGCTCTATAATGAAAATTGTGTATTTTCTCTCTATATTTACATATAATTGGTCTTGATCTCAGTTTCCAGTTTCTGTTCTCTAAATCTTGTGAGCTAGTTCTATTTGGACCTTCTAAATAGTATTTGTCATTGTTCTGCTTGATGATGGAATGTCCATTTTTCTTACAACAAGGGTCTTACTACTCAGGTTGTTTTAATTACCATGGTTTCACGGAATATTCTTTAAATGTAGCAGATTTCATTGATTTTTGAGTGTTGAACCAACCTTGTATTCCTGGGGTAAACTCCATTTAGTCATAAAATATCCCTGTTTTTATGTATTTCTGGATTTGGTTTGCTGATATTTTGTTGAGGATTTTTGCATTTATGTTAATGAAAGATATTTGTATATAATTGTTTTGTCCTATAAAAGTCCTTGTCAGGTGCCTATAAAAGAACTGCCATATTCTGCTTGGCCCCTTTTTTCTATGCCATGCTCTGATGTTGTTTTTGGGCAGAGAGCTGGGACACAGGTGGGACTCAGCTTATGATTTTACCTTTTTTTAAAAATTACTGTATTCCACTGTTTTTGTCCAATGTCTGAAAACATTTGTTTTATTTATTTGTTCCACTTTTATAGTTTTTTATGGTGAGAGGGCTAGTCTAGAATATGTTACTTAGTCATGGTAGGCAGTGGATAACCTCATGGAATATTCTGGTATATGATAAGCCCTCTCATTCATTTTTAAAAACATGTATGCTCTTGTTATATATATACTATGTCAGATTTATCACTTACATTGTATTCATTTATTTAATTAATGTATAGTTATCAGTCAAGGGCTGAGTATGTGCTCTTAATACCAAGTACTGAATATAGGATGAAGAGTGAAAGAGGTGTGATATTTGACTTCACGTGGTCTAGATATACTTCAGCACTGGCTTGTAGCATTAAAAATAAACTTCATATTTTAGTGGATTTAATTGCATTTATACATTAATTTGGGGGAAGACACCTTTGCAATATTTCTTCTTTCATTCCACAGAAATAAATCAAGTCATCTTTTAATCTTTGAAAAAAAGCTTTATAAATTCTCTTTTTTTAAGTATAGACTTGTATATTTTTTGTTTTGTTAACTATAGATATTTTATATGTTTTGTTGCTATTGTCAATGTGATATTTTTTTCTCCCATTACACTCTAGTGGTTATTGCTGGTATAAAGAAAAGCTATTGCTTTTTGTATGAATCATTTACTGATCTCTCTATGAAATCCTATTAGTGATTTCTTTGGGATTTTCCAGATAGAGCTCACTGGATCTTCATTTTCATGAAATATGCTCTGCACAATACTGGTATTGCTGTGAATTAATATAGTGTCTGCGTTTATCTAATGTGAACAGGCTGTATATGCATTTTCTCTGCAGGGATTGGTATTCAGCGTAGTGTAGCCATAGGGAATTTAAACCTCTCTTGGAAAGATCAGCCATTTCCTGCTCAGAGTCAGGGTTGAAAATAGAATTCTCTTCTATGTAGCATCATGTTTTACCCTGTGAATCTCCAGTAAACATCCTCCTGGCAATAGTTCCTAAAGACAGGCCTATTTAGCCATGTAAAGCTCCATGGTGGTCAGGTTAGATGATTTTCATCTGGCTGTGAGACTGTGAAAAGAAGCCACGCTTCAGCATAATATATACATATTTTGTATGTCTACCTGCAAACTCAAGCTAGCCTTTAATAACATGTGTTTTAAATTCTGAAATGTTTGACATATACCATGTCCAATCATTATATTTTTCCAAACAAACATTAATAATGTAGTTGAAATCATCAGCAATTGGATGAAAAAAATATTATTTTATAGTATTCCATTATGTCAAGGCACTGCATTTTCTTTTATTTTAAAATATATTTTCATATATTACATTATTTAAGGGCATTAATGGCAGTCTTAACATCACCCAACTTTTATTTATTTAAACATAGTTTTTAATAAGTTTTACTGTTGATATCCTCTGATTTTTTTACCCTATAACATTAAAATAATTTAAAATTCTATTTAGGAAAAACACACATGCACACATCATAGGGAATTTTCATTCTCCAGAAATATATGAGCACTTTTTGAGGCTGTATTGGGGGAAATAACTCTTCTTATTGCCTGGGTTGTTTTAGAAGTCAAGAGAGAAGAGAATGTTGGCTGGCTGGTTTAAGTAGTAAACTAGCTATAGTTTAAGAAATACTCTGAGTAATTGATAAATGATGACTCGTTTCCCTAAGAAAAATGCACATGTGCACAGAATTTTACATTCAATTTTCTCACTTAGCTCAACCTTCTCATTTTGTAGGTAGTAAACAGGTACAGGGAGGAAATAAGCAAAGGCAATGAATAAAAGTGAAATGGATAGGCATACAAAGGATGCAAAGAGAAGCAAAGAAATATTTAATGTTTATTTAACGGCCTAAGTGAATGACAAAAGAGGAAGTAATATACAAGTGAAAATATGACTGATAACTTTTTTCCTGTTTGATAAGGGTAAGACCTCCTTAGTGCTAATGTTACAAACAAAAGGCAAGTTCTATCATCAACATAGTTATAACAAGTAGACTATTAATATATTTATACAGATAATTGTTTGAAATGTGTAAGAGAAAAATTGTCTGTGGCTCAAGAACTTGAAGGTTAATGCATGTGGGTTACACAATACCCTGAGTCACATATATATAGTGTTTACTTATAAGAGCACAGAACTATTTTATTTCCTTAGAACTTCAAAATAAGAAACAAGCTAAAAGCAACAATAAAAATCAAATTGAAATACTGATTATCTCTGTTGAATACAATGTTGGGTCTTCTCATTAGCTATTATAAAAATATAAAAACTCAGTTTATTTTCTTGACATTGGAAAGTTCTGTTTTCTGGACACCTAAGACAAATGGCTTCCTCTGTATTGAACCATATGCTAATATAATAAAATCATCTATGTTCATGTCGAGGCCCCAATTGTCTCTAAACCTTACATTGGCTAGGAGCTTCTCAATTTCATTTATTGCACTAAAATTTTCAAGTATCCTGATAAAGAGTAAATATGCACCTTCCAACAGCCAATTTACTTCTCTTCACTGAAATACAGTGGACAGTATCTTGATTTTTTTTTCCTAGAAAGTTTTACTTTCCTAGATTGTCCCATTCTTGGAAATTGATAGTTGCTGTTCTAATCTTGTGTTCTATCCTTAAGACTATGGATTTTGTCTTGGGTGAAGCTGAAACTTGAAAAGGCAAGAACTGTTCCCAGAGCTGAAGTGTTCTTAAAATCATAATATGTGCTGAAGATACAACTTTAAATAATGAACAAATAAGTGGCACAAATTATAAGAGCTTGAGGAGTTCAGTTCAAATCGAGTCATCTGTGAAAGTGTACACTGAGAATGGGAGAGTGAATTTATGGAGGGTGGCATCATTATAGTGAATAATCTGTTGGTGTTACATGTCTATATCTATTGTCTGTCTATCTATCTATCTATCTATCTATCATCTATCTATCTATCTATCTATCTATCTATCTATCTATCTATCTATCTATCTATCTATCTATCATCTATCTATCTATCATCTATCTATCTATCATCTATCTATCTATCTATCTATCTATCTATCTATCTATCTATCTATCTATCTATCTATCTATCATCTATCTATCTATCTATCATCTATCTATCATCTATCTATCATCTATCTATCTATCTATCATCTATCTATCTATCTATCTATCTATCTATCTATCTATCTATCTATCTATCTATCTATCTATCTATCTATCATCTATCTATCTATCTATCATCTATCTATCATCTATCTATCATCTATCTATCTATCTATCATCTATCTATCTATCTATCTATCTATCTATCTATCTATCTATCTATCTATCATCTATCTATCATCTATCTATCTATCATCTATCTATCTATCTATCTATCTATCTATCTATCTATCTATCTATCTATATCTATCTATCTATCTATCATCTATCTATCTATCATCTATCTATCTATCTATCATCATCTATCATCTATCTATATCATATCTATCATCTATCACCTATCTATCTATCATCTATCTATTATCTATCTATCTATCTATCTATCTATCTATCTATCTATCTATCTATCTATCTATCTATCTATCATCTATCTATCATCTATCATCTATCTATCTATCTATCTATCTATCATCTATCTATCTATCTATCTATCTATCTATCTATCTATCATCTATCTATCTATATCATCTATCATCTATCTATCTATCTGTCTATCTATCTATCTATCATCTATCTATCATCTATCTATCTATCTATCTATCTATCATCATCTATCTATCTATCTATCATCTATCTATCATCATCATCTATCATCTATCTATATCATAGCTATCATCTATCATCTATCTATCATCTATCTATGTATCTATCTATGTATCTATCTATGTATCTATCTATGTATCTATGTATCTATGTATCTATGTATCTATCTATCTATCTATCATCTATCTATCTATCATCTATCTATCTATATCATCTATCTATCTATTTATCTATCATCATCATCTATCTATCATCAATCATTTATCTATCATCTATATTTCTCCTCACTTTCTTGCTTTAGATGAGCCTGGGTAATGGAACAGCATAGAGAAATGAGTTTAGGAAAAAAAACTCATAAGGAACACCCTGGCCAGATAATTCAGTTGGTTAGAGTGTCATTCTAATACACCAAGGTTGTGGGTTTGATACCTGGTCAGGGCACATACAAGAACAACCAATGAGTGCATAATTAAGAGGAACAACAAATCGGTGTTTCGCTCTCTCTGTTTTTTTTTCTTTTTTAAAATATATCTTTATTGATTTCAGAGAGAGGAAGGGAGAGGGAGACAGAGAGAGAGAACATCAATGATGAGAGAGTTGTCATTGATCGGTTGCCTTCTGTATGCCCTGCACCGGAGATGGAGCCTGCAACTCAGGCATGTGCCCTGACCATGAGTCCAACTGGAATTTCCTGGATCCTAGGCCGATGCTCAACCACTTAGCCATGCTGGCCAGGCTCTGTCTCTCTTTCTTTCTCTTCCTCCCTCTCTCTCTACAATCAATAAATAAAAATTAAAAACAACAACAACAAGAACAAAACGTATGAAGCTTTAAGCCAGCCTGTCTCTGCCATGGAAGAGATGTCTCATGTATAATGGATTTGTTCTGCTGTACAGAATCTTGTTAACTTTGTAAGAGAATGGAAATAGCAATTGTCACATCTCCACTCCCCTCTCAGCTCCTTCCCTTTCTTGAATAAATGGAGCTATTTGTTTATGCTTACCTGCTAAGATTTAGCAACTAAGAATATGCTGGAACAGCAGCAATTTTGCCCTGGCAAAGAGCTTCTGTGAGTGACCCTGCTGACACACTTGTCCTAACTGCAGCACAGCTTGCATTTGTCACAGGTGAATGGGCTCAATTAGCAGGAGAGAGACAGTGGTTCAATTATTAAAATAAAAACAAAGAAGAAAACATTTTCCTCTTTATGAAGAGGTGACATTGTAGCATATAATTTTTTTCTTTGAGTTTTACAAGGAAACAACTAAGGCAAGAGAACAGCACTTCATTTAGCATTGGCAAAGTCATTTGAAACAAAACTTATGGGCATAATTCTCAGAAGACATTAACAGGGAGTGAGATTTTCCATAGATATAAATGTGTTCTTACACCTCCTAAACTTTCATGACTTTCTTTTCTGCTTATTATAATCTCAGAGGCAATATTAGGCATTTTCTGTGATTTATATAATGAAGCAAATAACCCAAATTTTGCCTGAACTCATGCAATTTGAGAAGAGACATTACTTCTCTCAGCTTATGGGGTAGAATTTAGTACAATGAAAAAGACGTTTTAGGTAGTACTGTGATGGGCTGAAAGAACGTCTCAGCCTGGCCACTGACTAGTTAGGTGAGCTACGTGGGCCTTGGTTGAAATGAGAACTACAAATTCCCAAAGTGTTGCGAACCAAATTGAATTGAACTGTGGAAACAGCATGACAGACACCTCAATATTAAGAAAGGGAAGACATTGGAATTTAAAATGAAAATCTGACTGTATCATTTCTCAAGAGGAGCTGAG
Source organism: Miniopterus natalensis (assembly GCF_054644295.1). Classification (NCBI taxonomy): domain Eukaryota; kingdom Metazoa; phylum Chordata; class Mammalia; order Chiroptera; family Miniopteridae; genus Miniopterus; species Miniopterus natalensis. The sequence goes on from NC_142086.1 coordinate 34,911,842, forward strand.
CGTTAAACTTAGAGTTAAGTTATGAAGAGGAAGGAATGATTAGTGTTCTAGAGACTAATACAGAGAGAGATCAAAAGAAAAGGGAAAAGATCGGAAAACCAAAACCAAAGTGGAGACTGGAGAAACCACTTTACAGGAAGAAGCCTCCCAATCTCCTCTCTTCTCTGCAACGTCTAATTCGTTTTTTCATGTATTAACCCATTTAATTAACAGGCCTTCACAGAACTTTTCTTGAGTGTTAGGGAAAAGAGTAGGCATTAGCAATGTAATAATAAATGAGAGATCAGTCTATCTAAAGAAATGTCAATCTACTAGCAGATAAAGATATTTAAACAAAGAATTGCAGATGTTATGATAGGTTGGATTGCACAGGTAAGTAAAAGTATATTGGGAGCAGAAAGAATGGGATGAACACTCTACCTGGGTCTAAATGATAAATACTGCTGAGCAAGTGATACCTGCTACGACCTCCTGAAAAGGGATCCTACTGTGTGCAGGTCAGCAAAGAGCTAAATAGTGCTTGCCACCAGGAGCAGCAGTCCCTGGACATCAATGCACAGCATGGTTGCAGGTGTCGGAGTGAGAAAGAATGACTCACACTCGCACTGGATGGAACAACACTTAACTTGCAAACAGAAGAGGCAGAGCAAGATCAGCTTCAACTGTGATGTCTGTACCCCATGGCCAGCAAGTCTCTCCCTCAGCCAATGCAGGGAAATGGTCTGGATGTACCATCTGTGCTGCCGGTGAAAGACTCCATTCCCTCCTTGCCCTCTGGGAACAGATATAGCAGGACTTTGGCCAGGTCACATATGACACACGTGCTTATGTAGAACAAAGACATACACTTTAAGCCTGGACTAAGGAAAGCTATTTCCAAGCAAAGAGACATGTCCAGCACAATCTGTGAAAGCTTTCTTTCTTTGCAAAAAAATGTTCCAGGCTCAAGGCAGCTGTGCATGACTGCCTTTCCTGCAAGTATAAATTTGCATGCTGGACAAAGTGGAGAAGAGATTTTTGCTAAAAGGAACAGCATAGGCAAAGTCACAGAAGAGTGAAATAGCAGAGCATGTTTGTTTGGGGGTCTGTTCATGGTAATTATTTGTTTATTTGTTTCTCATATATAAAGTATATAGTTGTCTTAAAAATTACTTCAAGAAAAAAAACAATGAGGATAGAGGACAAGGCAGGGACCCGTGTGTAAGGCATTTGGTCTTGCATAGTTACTAACATTCAGCTAAATTTTTGGTTCTTGGTAGTCAAAACAAACAAGGTCATGGAATAAGTTATGAGCAGCCCACTGTTCTCCCAGGAGAAAATTGCAGTTTCTTCAGAGGTGAAAACCATTTGTTTAAGGAAGGTGGAGGGGATGTCTCCTTTTGTTGTTTGTTTATTAATTAATCCGATTATTGACTTCCTGGTTCTCTCTCTCACTCTGATTGGTGGGAATGTCAATTAGGTGGTTCCTCTTTCTCTCATCATAGAGGATGAGGCATGTAACACAAACTAATAATATTTCTTTCAGGTATTTGACTTATAAAACATATAGGATATGAAAAGGCTCATTAAACAAGATTAATTCCACGTCAGAATCAGAAAGTGACTCTTCAAGGGTCTATGCTCTTGAGATTCCCCAGACTCATCTTTCCTGAGTTTTGGCTGCTCAACTCTTTCTTTAATTCTGTGAACTCTTCAATGTGCTGCTCATAAGTGCCCACCCCTCCAACTTCTTTAATTACTTAAAGTTGGTTTCTCTTTTATCAAAATAAAATGAGCCTCTGGGTCAGAAACAAATGAATTTATTACTCACTCCATGGAAATTATCATGAGTATCATATTTGTGCCAGTTCACCTTGCCCCCCAAGTCCCACAGAAGCAACATGAAGATACCTAGGTAGATGCCACAGACAAAGTGGATGCATTTCACAGTTGAGTTGCCCAGACTCTAGGGAACCTGAAGTTTTTATGACAGGCAGTAAACAAACACCTCTCTTGTGAAGAGGAGGGATATTACCTTCCCAGGCTGTTCATTATACAAATATCTTTGAAAAAATTATAACGCTAAAAAGTCAGTTAGGGTCTCTGCTCATATGATGTGTAGAAACATGAAAGACCCATGAAGAATTCTCTTTTGACAGTGTTTTTAGGACTTCAAGGTTGAGATGTTTAGTGGCCACTTATATATAAACTCACACCATTTAAAATACTACTTCCATTTTTCCAACACCATACTATTCCATGCATCACACAGCTTGCCTACCCCCCCCCCCCCCCCAAGTTAAGGCACAGGCCTCTCTTACCCTCTTTCCTATTTCTGGGAGCACATGTGGTACCAGTTCAGCCTTGTTGAGGGCAGAGGCAAGAGAAGATAAGAAACATTTCAGCAGGCTGGGAAAACTGTGTGTGTGCGTGTGTGTGTGTAGTGTTTTCTAGATGGAATGAACAACTGTAAAATGCAAAGTACATGAGTAATATACACAGAGCAATCAAGTCCTTGGTTGATAGACATGTCAGCTCATGGATTATAATCTCCCATTGTATATTGAGGAACAACCTTAACATATATTGAATAGAAAATTAATAAAACTTTTATGTACTCACTTTTGTCGTGTTCATTAATTAGTTGATTAGTTTGTTTCATTTGTATACAAATAAGACCTGTTTTAGGCACTAGATGCAGATGTAAACACACAGACAAAAGAAGAGACTTGAGGAAGCTGATATTCTAACAAGAGACGTAATCAGTAAACAAATTTACAGGCGTGTAACACCATTTCAGAAAGTGTAAGTCTGATGAAGAAAAACAAAGCAGGATAAATAGGTATAACATAAGGAAGGAGTTTACTTTTTTAGGCAGCGTGTCAGGGAATGTCCGTCTGAGGCAGTAGTGTTTGAGCAATGACCTGAATGAACTGAGAGAGCAAGCCGAGTGAAGTCCTGGAAGAAAAGACTTCAAGCCAGAGGCTGGAATGGAGCAAATAATAGAGCGTGATTGAGAGGTAAATTCATAGAGATAAGCAGTAATCAGATCACAGAGGGTCTGTAGGCCATGCTACAGATTTTGGAATTTATTCTGATTATGATGGAAAGCCATTAGAGAATTTTGAGCAGGAGAATGATATAATTCTGCTTACATTTTGAAATTGTCAATCTGGTAGCACAGTGGGGAACAGAAGGCAGGGGGATAAACATAAATATAAGGAAATGAGTTATGAAGCCAATAAAGTAATTCAGACAAGAGATGTGAAAGGCTTGAGCCAAGTTGGAATTGGTGAGTGATGGAAAATGGTAATGCTGGCAGAACTTGCTCATGATCTGGATGTGGGTATGAGGAAAAGGGAAGAAATAAAAGATGAGCCCTGTGCTTTGCCTTGAGCACCTGAGTGAATGTCAAGACTATTTGCCAAGATAAGAAAAATTAGGGGAATAGCAGTTCAGGGAGAGGATAAGAAATTCTGATTTGGATAGGTTGTGTCATGTGAATATTAGGTTTCCAAGTGGAGATGTTAAGTGGACAGCTGGAAATAGGAGTTGAGAATTAAATGTGAGATCCAGGCTGAAGATATCAATTTGGGAATCATAAGCATATAAATGACTTTTTTTTTATCCTTACTGGAGAGTATTTTTTCTGTTGCTTTTCAGAGCGAGTGAAAGGAGGAGAGAGAGAGAGAATCAATGCCTGCAACTGAGGTACGAGCCCTTGGCCGGCATCCTTCAGTTTGTGGGCTGACACTTTAACCACTGAGCCAAACTGGCTGGGGCAACATATAGATGATTTTTAAAGCTAACGGACTGGATAAGATCACCAAAGGAGGAAGTGTGGGTAGGGAAAGGGGCCAAGGCCTGAGCCTGGAGGTACTGCAACATTTAACAGTCAGATGTAGTGATGAAGACCAAGCAGAACCAACAAGTATAACAGGAAAAGAGAAGGAGTATTGCCCTGCGTCTGGGGTTGGCAAACTAAAGCCCTCATGGCAAGTCCAGGCTATTTGTTCCATATGTCTGTCACCCAAAGAGTGGGTTTACATTTTTAAAAGGTTGAAAAATCATCAAAAGAATACTGTTTTATGACACGTGGAACTTATGTGTAATTTAGATTTCAGTATCTCTGAATAAAGTTTTGTTGGAACACAGCCATACTTGTTTGTCTACATATTGTCCAAGGCTGTTTTGTGCTACAGAGTTGTGTAGTTGCAGCAGAAACTGTATGGCCCATAAAATCTAACATATTTTCTGTGTGGCTTTTTATAGCTAAAGTTTGCCAATCCTTCTCTTAATCACGAAGAGAAGGATATGTTTCCAGAAGGAGGAGTGATCAAATATGTTGAATTCTGCTAGAAGGTCAAGTTAAAAGAGGGTAGAGTTGACCCCTGAATTTGGCAAGGTAGAGTTAATTGATGGCCATGTCAAGAACGGGTTCAGTAGACTGATGGGGAAATAACCTAATTGGAGTGGATTGATGAGAGAATGGAAAAACAGCATGTAAAAACAGACAAGTAACAAAGCAAAGCAAAACAAAATGATGACTAACACTCTTTCAAGGACTTTTCCTATAAAGATCAAGTAAAATGTTGTAGCAACTAGAAGGGACATGGTTTCAGGGAAGATATAATGCAGCATAGCATATAACTGTGTAGCATGTTCTTTATATTATAGCCTTTTACTTTAATATTTATAACAATCCGTTATAAAGGGAGAAACGTCTCAAAAAATATATAAATAAAACTCATGGTAAGCCAAATAATTGTCCAAGTTTATTATGATATGTATTACAGACATCTAAAAATACTAGCTAAAACATAAACAAAAAGACAGAAAAAATTTGTGGATGCAATTAAATTGCAGATCTTCCCTATGTTGTTAAGTAGTAAGTTTTATATAAAAATTACCTTGGGAGAAATTGTCATTGACCTAGAAAATGCCTTTTAATGATTGTTATATGGATATATTCATAGGTGATACAAGTATAGAACAGCACGTGCTTGATATGTGGACACATGTTTTTCTCTGTTACCATCACAAACTATACATGGTAAATTTTATCCAGTTAAATAAAGGGTAATTATCAAGCATAGAAAAAACAACCACCATTTTAAAAGTTAAATTTGTTGGGGTAACATTGGTTAATAACATTATATAAACTTCAGGTGTATAACCTTATAATATGGCATTTGTATATTCTATTATGTGCTCAACCCCTGAAGCTTAGTGTCCATTTTTGTTTACTATGGAACTTATTTCCCAACAGTAAAATTGTTTCACTTAATTTATTTATAAATCACAGGCAAAGTGGAGGAATATGGATTTATGCATATGAACTCTCACTCCTGAGGATCAATGGAAAGAAAAGGAACATAATCATTCAGATACCAAACACATTTTGTCACCTCACAGGTATAGAAATTCTGCCCAAGAACTGCAAAGCCTTTAATAATAACTCTCCTAGATCCCATGGATCCTATATAACAAATATCCAGGATCCTTGGAATTTCACTAGGAGTCTAATAAGAAGTGAAGTCATGAACTTGGACTTCTATGATGTATAGAAATATCTAGACTTTAAGTACAGCCTTTGGGGAAGAGCATTATAGGATTGAAGCTGTCAGAAGAGATCAAGTACTGTCTAATGAACAAAAAAAGCTCTACTAAAGCTGACAGATTAAGCACCTAGGAACAATTCACTCTTCCACAACAATCTGAGCCAAAAAGAGTTAGCAGAAGTAGACAATATAAAGAAGTTAAATGTAAAGAGAAACTGGCTTATAGCAACTAGAACTTTTTCGTTATCACCAAATATTTATTGAATAGCTACTTGAATAAGGTAAATGGGTTCAAATAAGGAAATTGCACTGTCCTTCTCTAGGTGATGTGACAATCCAGTTGGGCTTCTAACATTCTGAAATTTATCAACAAAAAGAATCAAGGCCTATACTAAAGGCCAAAAGAAAACAATCATATATGTTGCTGTGAGGGTCAACCTTGAATACAGACTGATATTTATAGCCATTTTTCTCAGTGTAGTATTCTCTCTTCCCACCTTTCTTCACATGTAAGATTCAAGGTGGGGCTGCTGCTTAGTGAACCATGCTCTTTCCTGTCATCCCCCCAACTCATAGGACAGTGAATTGGACTCAGTTGTTCCAGTGACTGAGCTAGTTAGAATCCTTTCTGAGCCATTTAGAGTCTTCCTGGGAATTCATATGCAAAAGTTGGGTGAGAGAAATCTCTCCTGCTCTGGGTTATAATGTAGGATGATATAATGTTGGAGTTACTTCTGGTCATACACCACCCATCTGCCCTCATGTTGGAATCTGTCTGTAGGACAAAATATCAAAACTCAGAGAGCAGTCAGGATGAGGGAATGAAAGATCAGTCAGTATCATTTCAGGCCTTGGACCCAGTTTTTTGAACCAATGCTTCTCCTACTCACCCCCTCTTTTTTCTTAAGCTAGTTTGGGTTGATTCCTGACTAACATATAGGAAGTGAGCCATTAATAGCTTGAGTGTGATTATCATGAGTAATACAGAAATAAAAAGAGGTAGCATACTATGATTTGATATTGTGTACGATACTATCTAAGGTAGATGTGACTTTCTAAAAGAAGAGAAAATGTTCTATCTTAAGACCTAAAAGGATTTTTTCTATATGCTTATGTTTAAGTGGTTTATTATTTAAATGAGTAAAGTCATGGAGGATACGTGTATATCCTATCATCAAACAGCAAGTCACTAGAAGACCTGAAACCCAAATCTTTTGCTTACAGTTCAATGATCTTTCTCCCTCACTGCTGTGCCAGTGATGAATGTCAGTGTTGTCTGGGAGACTTGGTATTGCAATCTGCAGTTATGTCTGGATAAAATAAATCATTATAACAATAAATTCAGTATCTAGATTACAGAAAGGCAAAAATAGAAAATCCTTTTTAGTGGACTTGTCTCATAAATACAGGGCAACAGGGAGTAAGGAAAAAGTGGTTTGATGGAAAGGATACCTTGGACATAAATATTTGTCAGTTGCAAAAAAAAAATGACGTTAACTTTTTTTTGACATTTAGCTCATCATTAGTCCTATTGTTTCTATTAATAGCTGTAATGACAAATAGACAGTGTTATCCATAAAATGTTCTGCCAGTTTTTGGGTCACTGAATCTTAGTATCATTCAGTCAGTCAAATTAAGGGAGAGGGAGTCCCTTAAGAAGACTGATCCAGTAATGTACTTATTAAGGTAATTTGAAAACTCATTTTGGTTCTCTGGAGATAGTTGGTTGAAACATGAGAGATGTAATGCAAAAATTGATTATAGACAGTGAGAAAGTGATCTTGATGATTAAAATACTTGCACAGCAAACACTGAAAATGTTCTAACAGATTTTAATAACTTGAATGGTGCTCAGTTAGAAATGGTTTTTTTAAAAAAAATCAAATAGCCCTCATGTGAGATTTCAATATTTCTTATCAGATTGATTATTGAAAAAATAGACTTGGGAATCAGGTAGAAAAGAGCATGACTTTCTCTTAACAACGTTTGCTCTTTTTTCTAAACACCTGGTCACCAGCCACTCTCATCCTGACCTTAACATAGGCAGAGGCTAAACTGCCTGTGTGCCTTGAGCAAGGGTGGTAGGGATGGGCAGCTGGAGTAGGAACATTAGTATAGAATTCCAAGTTCCTTCCCCTACTTTCACCAGTGCCCCTTGGGCTAGGTCTACCTAGAAGGGAACAGAACATGGCATGGGGATGAGATTTCTTTATTTTCCTTATATTAGAGAAGAAACAAATAGGTATGAGTGATGTTAAAAAAAAAAAAAAAGTAAATAAAAGGAGTCTGGGTAGGATACAGGAAGGATAGAGATAAATTGGGAAACAGTAACTAGCTAAGCAATTTTACCATTTTGAAATATGGAATTTATTTTTGAGGCCTGCCATACTACCTTCTATATTTAATTCATCAAATTCTATCTATTTTCTCTTATAAATACCTCTAAAATCTGTTCATTTCTTTTCATTGCATCTGCAACCACCCAATCCACCCTACTAACCCAAGATCTCTCTTGCCTGAAAGGCTGCTCAGGCCTCATGGTTGGCTTTCCTGTTTTCACTCCTACTGCCCTACAATCAGTGGTATGTGCTGGAGCTGCCTTGTCCAGGTTCTCAAGAGCCAATTATGTGCATCATTTTTCAGCTCCACCTTCAGTAATATATTGGTAGCTTGAAATTAGCCATGGTGGCAATATTTACACTATAGAAATTGGAATGTGTTCTAAATTAGGAATTTTTAAAATAAATTTTTCAGGTAGCTAATTGTAAATATTTATTGGCACACCATTGCCTATAATTCACCCTCCATATATCTGTAAAAGTGATATTTTTAAAAACATAAATTATATCATGCCATCCTCCTGCTCTAAAGTCTACAGTGAGATTCCATAAAATCCAAGTTACTTCTTGGATCCTCTAGACATGAGGTATTCTGACCTCACCCACCCCAAATCCATCTCACTCATTATAACCAGCCTACACCCTCGTCTGCTTTCTGTCCCTCCAACATACCAAGTTCATGGTCTTCGAATGCTAGGGCTACTCTTTTGGATACTCGCATAACTGAATTGTTCTTGTCATTCAGGTCTCAATTACCTTTTCAGGGAGGTTTTCTGTGACCACCTATGCTATGTTTTTATTATATTATGTTGTTTTCTCTTGTATTTCTTTTCTTCCTTTCTCTTCTATTATAATGTATGCTTTGTGAAACAGGGTCATGCCTTTTACTTTCTTTTGCTGTATTACCACCAGCTAGAAAAATGCCTGATTCAAAGTAACAATTCAACACATTTATTGAATTAATTAATAATTGGATAAATGTATATAATTCACAACTGAGCAATATAGTGTTTGACATAGTTATTTATTTGAATACATAAGTTAAAGGGTGAATCATTAAACATATTAATGTAAGAACTGATTGAAATCTTACCTTGAATCTTATTTCATTCTCTACTTATGCATCTGTCATAGCCCTGAAAAGGAGAAACCATGCCCATCAATAGTAGTGAGAAGCTTGTGGTCTGAAGCTGCCTCTCAGTTTCCTGGAGGAAAACCTAAAGATAGCTCCAGAACTTTAATCTCATGTTATTGATTCTGTAAACTTGTAGGTTGTAGAGGCTGAAATGATCTATGCCCTGAAAATTAGGCTTTTTTGCTTCCTGAAACATTATTTTTAAAGAACTCTCTTTTAGTTTTGAATTAAGACATGGGATCTCAAAAAAACTAAAAGCTTGTCTTACAATAGTATTCATTAATTTTAAGGTTTTAGAATGTCTGTAAGATTTCCTTACATTCATGTCACTTTGTTTTGAATAATTTTATCAGAAGCTAACAGTGAAACCCACAGTAGGTTTGGAATAGAAACATGTGAATGATCTTGTAAACCATCAGGCTATACAGAGAGTACACCAGCAACTAGGAGCATAGCTTTGGCCCTCACTCTAGGGAGCATCCCTATGTTGGCTACTTCTGAGCCTGTGCTGCTCAGCCTCTCATGCGCTGCTCAGTTACTGTCCTCTGCTAGTGAGGTGTCCTTCTGACTTTCTATTTTAGTTGGGTCCACTCTCTGCTGCCACCTGCACATTGAAGAAAATAAATCCCACACCTTCAGGGTACTCGCTGCTCCTCTTGCCCCCTAAGAATGGTGCTCCAGCCCGGCTGGGGTGGCTCAGCGGTTGAGCATCAACTTAGGATCCAGGAGATGGCGGTTCGATTCTTGGTCAGGGCATGCCAGGGTTGTGGGCTCATCCCCAGTTAGGGGAGTGGAGGAGGCAGCGGATCAATGACGACTTTCTTATCATTGATGTTCTCTCTCTCTGTCTCCCTCTCCCTTCCTCTCTCTGAAATCAATAAAGATATATTTAAAAAAAGAAAAGAAAAAAAGAATGGTGCTCCATCCACTGATGGGAGATGAATGGATCTTCTTCTTTGCTCCCACTAATTTTAATTTGGAACACCTTTGCCATTGAGATCCCTGGAGCCCACCACAGGATTATATTGTTACTAATATCATTTTCATTGTTTAGAAATCACAAAATACAAGAGAAAGCATATGTTTTGGGACAGATGAGCATTCTAATCCTTAAAGGCCTGAAGAAAGTACTAAATTTTTTCAGACTTTCCTGAAATTTTTCCACTGATATAGACCAACATTTTAAATTGGGATGCAGACCAGAACTGGCAAGACTTTAGTATAGAAGGCTTTTGTGTGTGTGTGTGTGTGTGTGTGTGTGTATGTTCACTTATTCCTCCCTAGTCCTATGCTTTTGAAATGAAAGCCATGACCAGAGACTTAAACTGCTTACTCTTTAAAAGATGAGGCTCAGTGCTCAATGTTTGGGACTCAGTACTCAATACTCATGTAAACAGACATGGTCCATCAAGGAAGCTAGAATATCAATTTTGGGATCTTTGAAGTTCACTTATCCATAATACCCATTTCCCTTATGTCTATGATTAAAGATAGCAGTAATCCTAGTGCTTAGTATAAACTGTAATGCCAGTTTATTGTTCTAAGTGCTTTGCATGGATTTATAATTTTGTCTTCCCAATAAACCTATGATGTAGTTACTGTTGTTGTTCCCATATGTGGGTGGGAAACCCAAGAACCATAAAGTTTAAGTTACTTGCTCAAGATCCCATAGCTGGAAGGTGTGGTAGTTGGAATTTGAACCCACTGTCTTGATACAGAGCCACTGCTCTCCCTGCTAATTTCTAGGCAATATTGTCTCAAAAGTTGGCCATGGTGCTAGTGAAAAGTGGAGGGGACAACTGCAGACACCTATATTCCTATGATCTTATAGTCTGTATATAAGGGAGGTCACCTGTGCTCTCAGGAATCAAGACCACAGTGGAAAAAGCATTCGACTGAGAATAAAAGGACCTGGATTCTACTACTCATGTATCTATTAACTTACATTCTGATATGTACAATCAGAGCATAGTTATTAACCTGTGAAATGAGAGAGTTGGACTGGAGCTGCAGTGTTCAAACTCTGTTTCTATCCACCTAGGGGATTTTCAGAGGTTAGTAGTATCAGCTCCTGGGCTAAGAAAGTGCCAAGGATGCAGAATTCTTTCTTGGTACTGAGAAGTGCTCTTTCCTTTTGCCCTCTGCCATGTCTTACCTTATTGAGTTGGTTTCAAATAGGCCTTGAAGAAAGCAGAATTCAATTTTGAAGCTACTTTCTTCCTCACAATCCCTTCTAGCAGCCTGGCCTTACATTTTCTACTTCTAGACACAGGAAACTAAGGTGATAATCTTACCATCTAACAGAGAGAGAGCTAAGGGTGGCTTCAGAATAACATTTTTATGGACTTTTGGGGAGAGACAGCATACTTGCTTTCTTGTTCAAACTCTTTGACTCTAATGATGAAATTTTAAACTAAGTAGGATGGGCAGGTGTTTTTATAGCAGTCAAGAAGCGCCTTTCAAATTATAGCACATAAATGGCCACTCATTTGATCTGTGAATGTTCTAAATATGTGCACCCACACACTTGCATGCACACTTTAATAATCTTTAGCTAAGTGTTTTGCTACTTATTACTCATATTAAGGGGGACATGCACACACATACACACAGATACGCTTTTTTTCCTACCAGCTTATGATGATCCCACCTCCCTCTTTCTGTAATACTCAGCAGGTGGACCCACTGTAACTAGGTTGAGGTACAATACACTTGGGTAATTACCCTAGGCTCTAAGACAAAAGTCAATCAATTATATAACAGATATTTATTAAGAACTTAGCACTCTAGAGGCCATAGGGGTTTTCAAAGAAACACAAGACACACGTCTTCTAGGATCTTAACACACATGAAACATTAGCAGACAGCACATAATTAAGTGTTAAATTGTCTGGCACAGGCTGTTAAATGTAGTGGGAATTTCAGGGAAGAGGAAGAGAAATGAGAGCTAGTAAAGTCAAATAAGTCTTTGGAGGAGATGAAACATGACCTGGATCTCTAAGGGTGGTACCATTTCAGTTGACAGAAGGAAGAAGATGAGGGGAAGTCCTTGCTCTGGAGTATCTATCAGTAACTTTCTTGACATGATGTATATCACAGGGGTATAATTTCATGGCAACCAGAAAGTTCTCTGTCCCATCACATATGAAAAACATCTTACTCTTAGGTATAAAATTACATTTACTTTTAAAATATATATTTTTTTATTGATTTCAGAGAGAGGAAGGGAGAGGAAGAGAGAGATAGAAACAGCAATGATGAGAGAGAGCCATTGATTGGCTGCCTCCTGCATGTCCCTCACAAGGGATCAAGCCCGCAACCTGGGCATGTGCCCTGACTGGGAATCAAACCACCATCTCTTGGATCATAGGTCAATGCTCAACCACTGAGCCACGCTGGCAGGGCAATTTACTTTTTAAAATATAAGTATTTGGGGAGGGAGTTTAATTCCTTAAGATAGGTTATCTTAGCTAAATACAGTTAAGATTACTTCTTTCCACTGAATACTGAATTGTAGAATAACAAGGACTTGATGTCACTTGTCTCAGCGGCTCCTATATAAAGGCCCATGAAGAGATTTGTTCTTATGTAAGGAGCCTCAGTTCCTGGAAACACTTGATTGCCTTAGGTAAACTGTTCTTGCCTCCTATGAGAAAGGGGAAACATATACATAGATGTTTAGTAGCAATAGAAACTTTGGCCCTCATGTCTCCCTTCTAACTTTCCAGTAAGCCTTGACTTTCTATGTATATATAACCTAAGCATAGACTCCTCTTACACATTTCCAGGTCCACATATGGAAATAAAGGGAAAACTGGTCACACTGTTTCTCTGACTCATCCAGATGTTAGTTTCTCGTCCTAAGGATCCATTTTGAGATGCCCCCTCTGCATGGCAAAGACTGCCAGTTGCCCCCTATTTGTTTCCTTTTATTTCTCATTCATAGAACCTTTGATGTTTAGTTAGGTAGATGTCTACCTTTAATAAAAGACACTTTCTCAGACTTCCTTGCTGCAGGCATACCCATGTGACTGACTCCTAAACGATGCGATATAAGCAGAAGTAGTGCATGCAACTTACGGGAAGTGTTCCTAAAAGAAGTGGGCATGCCCTTCTTTGCTGCTTGGTCCTTCCTGCCAGAATATAGATAGAGGAGCAGGATTCTAGCAACCTCCATGGACAAGTTTAGGTGATGCTGGGAATGTAGGTTATCTATAGAGAGCAATAGGAAATAGTACCTATCTTGAAAGATGGATGTAAAGGATAACAAAAATGCATAAACTGTGTTTAGGCAGCGATTGTCACATAAAATTACTCAGTATGTCTTGGTTTTTGTTAGATTGAATTCTGACTTCTTTGGGAGGGCTGTATGTGTGTGTCCCATTACTTATCTTTTTGATATCAGAATGTAACATTAAGGCTGCAGCTTGTGCTCATAAGGGACCAGACTTGGAAAGACCACATCCACTGGACTATGCCAGTATCCAACCTGGACTGTCATGGTAGAGATTCCATGACATGCTTACTGGATTGGCTGGCTCAGGTTTGGAGAAATGTGCTACAGAGGAACAGAAGGTGGATCTTGAGAGAGACCCCAACCTCTGATATTGGGAGAGCCACATTAAGCTTCAAGTAACAAAGATGACAAATAACACAGAGCTTAAAAAAGATAATCACTTATTTCTCATTCATTTGAGGGTTAATGTAGCTATTTTTAAAAAAATATCTTTATTGATTTCAGAGAGAGGAAAGGAGAGGGAGAGATAGAAACATCAACGATGAGAGAGTCATTGATCGAGCCCACAACCTGGGCATGTGCCCTGACCAGGAATCGAACCCTGATCACCTGGATCCTAGGTCGACACCCAACCACTGAGCCATGCCCGGCCAGGCTGTAGCTGGTTTTTAAAGACCTAAGCAGATTTTTGGACAAGCTGCTATCTTTCTCCTCAATCTCTGGGGAAATTACAGTAGGGGTGTCATTCTTGCCATTATGTACATTTTCTTGGGATTGAATTAATTTTAAAAAAATTTTCTATTTTAAAATCATACTTTCCTAAGTCTCCTTAAATCATTGGTAGATAAAGGAGGAGATATAACAATAAAAATAGAACGGAGAAACTGTAAGATTTAATGCAGGAGAGAGCAGGGAAGAAACCTCTCTGGAAGCTGAAGTCATAACACCTGATAAATGAGACTGGGCAGAGTGCCCTGAGGCAGCATGCGGGCACTGGCCTATGCGCCAGGAGACCTGAGACAGGGAGGGGGCCAGGCACTCGGGTAAGCTCTGCTAGTCTCTCTGTCACTTCTCCTGATTGGGCTGTTAATGTCTGTTAGGTTTTTTTTTTTGTATTAATAAGCATTACCACAGTACCTATGACAGATTTCTAGCATTTACTGAGTGGCAGCATGGCACAGGGGTGCAGATATATCCAAAGAAAGGATTTTTCTAATCCCCTATTTTGGAGGCCAGTTCATTTGCTTAGATTCAAGAAAAAATAGTAATGCATCCTTTAACAAGGTTTCCCTTCAAAATCAATGTGCAGTGTGGGAGTTCTAGTGAGCATTTAAGGATTGAGAAAAATCATAAACTAGAGGAAGAGAAAGCATGAACTTGAAGCAGATTCATCAGCTAATAGAAATCTTTGTGTTTACTCGCTCCCTCATGAAAAGTAAGACACGCCAATCTTACTTTTCTATGCTCAGCAAAGTCCCGAGACTCTAATATGTTTCCCAATTTTCTTCCCTATAAAATAAAAATGGAAACTAAGCATAGTCTGAAAGTGAAAACAATTTGTAGATGGAGATTGAGGAGGAATCTGCAATCCCCAAATGACATGGCTTAGTGAAGATGGCCTAGTTCAGTTCTATGCTGGTCATACATATTCAAGACCCTTTTCTTTTTGGTATCCATTGGCTGCCTTTGTATTAGATAAAGGTGCCAGGAAGCAACATAAGGTAGATTAAGGAAGAAAAAGGGAGGGTTATTATAAGAAAGCAGGGATAATACATGGAAATGAAGGGCAAGAATGAAGCCAGGCTTCGGGAAAAACCAGAAAGCAGGAAAAGGAAAGCCATCAGGGTCAACACAGTGCTCTGTGTCTTGCCCACTCCTCTCCGAGCTTGTGGTCTGGCCTCCCCCTGTCCATCACAGGGCAGAACAGGCTACACCAGGGCTCACATTTTCTATGTTTAGTTTATGTACTTGTGGGTGGTTGCTTCATTGGCCAAATCTGGAAGCTCAGGGGAGAGAAACTGAGCAGTTTGAATCAATATCCACCTTTGTCTCAAATAGGGCAGGGGTGAGGGTCATATAGTAAAATAGAGCTGCCAGGGGCCCACCTCATATTCATGGGGGTTATTCTCAGAGAAGTGATTTGGTTTATGATCTAGGCAGGCACTTCGTAAGATAAACTACTGTGTTTATTTCATGTTCAGCACCTAAAAACTGCTCAAGCCCGTGTGTGTTGTTCTGAGACAAAATGGTAAGTAAAAATAAAAAGATTTTTTTTCATTCACCTCTTGTATTAACTTCAAATAATGTCTTGCAAATCCTGCTATTCTAAGTTAGTATAACGGAACAGTGAGGATGTTTTTTTCCCATTGCTTTTTCAAAGATAGTGGAAGGGAGAGAGAGAAAGAGAGAGAGAAACACCGATGTGAGAGAGACACATTGACTGGTTGCCTCCCATGCCTGTTGGACCAGGGCCGGGTATCGAGCCTGCAACCTGGGTACGTGCCCTTGGCTGGAATTGAACCCAGGACCCTTCAGTCTGCAGGCTGACGCTCTAACCACTGAGCCAAAACAGCCAGGACTCTCTCTGTTTTGAGGTAAATTTAAAGTAAATGAATAACAGGACAGACTTTATTTCATAGGTGTTTTGTAAGCAGTAGAACCTATGATACGTGTGTTTATAACTCATCATTGACACCCAGGGACAGATTTAGGATCTTCCATAACAATTTCCCTGTCATCAAACAACTTCTCAGACTGAAACCGGACACAATGGGTCCGGGCTGCCTTTCGCTACTTCAGCCAATTAAGCAGAGACAAGGTTGAATCATTTGAGCATTTATTTCATTATTGCTGGCAAATAGTGGGAGAGCAGTCAGTCACCCTGGAAATTCTGCTCTGACTCCCCTTGCCAGTTGGCTGATTATATACCAGGGAGGGAGAAGATAACTACCTGCAGCTGCGAGCTGCAAGTGTAACAGAAAGGGGAGAGGAGGGGCTGCAATCCGGCCTTCAGGGGCTCAAAGCCCCATAACCACGTGGCTAGTCTTCTCTGTATCGTAAAAATACGGAACGCTTCCCAAACTGCGCCATCCTTCCTCAGGGGCCATGCTAATCTTCTATGATGTTACAATCAGCTCAGCCCATTCTTGGGACCAAAGAATGGTCAGCGTTCCTGAGGTAAACTCCTGGAGGGAGTCAGGATCTGGGCACAGCAACAGAAGCAAAGTGTGCTCTGTCCTTGGTCTGCTCTCATAATGTATTTCTTTTCTGAGCAATGGACCCACTGAGGATCTTATCTTGTTACAGCCTTGTCTCACCCTCCAGTTTCCCAGGGTCTGTAAGAAAACTTCTTATCTATAGTTAGTAAGGTGAATGATTATTAAACATCTGTGGCTCTCTTCTTATTATGTGCCATTCCCCACTATCAAGACCACATTGAAAGAAAAAAGAAAACTGGCAGACAATATCTAATCACCTCATGGGTGTATTTACAAAAGGGATGAAATGATCAGCCCATCTTTGCAGAATACACACCTTGTAAAAGAATTCCTCAGCAGTCTTTGGATTACCTGTGTTCCGATTGCCTCTGTGCTAAAGGCCGAGTCTGTCTCCACTGCGATTAGTTCAAAATGAAGAAAGTCACTGCAGAGTCAGTATTTGCATACCTGATCATGCCAACTAAGCCTTCTAGAATCTGGAAGAATGGCACTCAGATCAGTGTGTACAGAACCAGCATCTTCAGGCCAGCAGAAAGCAAATCTTGACGGAGATACTGCTTAGTTTTTAAAAGAAGAAAAAAAATTCATGTCTTATTATTGCTATTCACAGATCATTCCTGGTTGTGAGACTCCCAGTGATTAAGACTGAAACTGTTTCCATTCATCAAGATTTTTTTAAAATAAAAGGTTGGTCACTTCTATGAATATACCCTAAGAATCCTGAAACACTACTCAGAAAGAATATATGCACCCCTATGTTCATAGCAGGGCAATTTACAATAGCTAAGATCTGGAAACAGCCCAAGTGCCCATCAGTAGATGAGTGGATAAAAAAGCTGTGGGACATTTACACCATGGAATACTACGCAGCTGTAAAGAAGAAGGATCTCGTACCATTTGGGACATTATGGAGGGACCTGGAGAATATTTTGCTAAGCGAAATAAGCCAGGCAGAGAAAGACAAACATCACATAATCTCACTTATAAGTGGCATCTAAAGAACTTAATAAACTGATGAACAGAAATATTCAATGACATGAAAGCATGGATCAGACTGACAAATCTCAGAGGGATGAAGGGGGTTGGGTGGGTGGAGGGGGAGGGGGTAACCAAAGAATATATATGCATATATGCACAACCCAAGGACACAGACAATGGTGTGGAGAGGGACTGGGGAGGGGGGTGGGATGGGATGGAATGGGTCTTTGGGGAGAAAAAGGGACATCTGTAATATTTTGAACAAAAGTATTGGTGATAGTGGTGGTCTAAGTTAAATGCACACCGGGTGATGAAGATGCTGTAGAGATACCACTTTAAATTGGGGCAAATTATTATGCATCAAGAAATATTAAATAGCCCAGCTAGCATGGCTCAGTTGTTGAGCATTGAGCTATGAACCAGGAGATCATGGTTCGATTCCCGTTCAGGGCACATGCCTGGGTTGCAGGCTCTATCCTCAGTAGGGAGCGTGCAGGAGGCAGGTGATCAATGACTCTCTCTCATCATTGATGTTTCTATCTCTCTCTCCCTCTCCCTTCCTTCTCTGAAATCAAAAATATTTTTTAAAAAAGAAATATTAAATAATATATAGTCAGTCTCTCCAACTCCCAAACAAATTAAAAGATTCAGTTCAAAAAAATCAACTAGGTAATTTCAAAACAGGATATAAAGTTTTAAAAATAATGAACTAGGTGACAGGAGTTTTAGATAATACAAGAAGCTGTTAGAGGATTCACATGAAACAAGCCTGTGTCCTATCCACCCCTGCAACTGATAGATGCCATTTAATTAAAAAATTATTTATTTTTGAACTGAGTATTATATTAAAAAAATGTTTTAAACCACTTTATTGAGGTCTGGCTGAAATACAAAATGCTGTACATACTTAATACATATGATTTGATGAGTCTGGAGCATTTGGTTTTCTAAAAAACCTGTTTAAGGAGAGTATGATTTGTTTTTGAAATATTGCTTTTGGATTTTTTGTTTGTTTTGTATTCAATTAATTTCTAATAAAAACACACACGAAGTCTTAAAGGTTATGTGGAAAATAGGACTATAGTGCATCTCGGCCCAGTGAATTACAATCACAGTTCACTAGACTGACAAGACTCAAGACAAAGAACAGATAAAAATGAACTCAAGGGTAACATCAGTAACAGCGTGGAGAGACCGTCAGGAAAGGTTAGGAAGTTACTGCTTAGGGTGGGCATGGTGGGCGGGTGGAGGGATATATATTTTCCTGAACTTAAATGGCAAATAAAAATAGAAGTTTTTTTCATATCTCTGTATTGACTTACACTGATACCTTGACAATCATGCTGTCTGAGTCGGAGTAACAAAACAAGATGCTTTCATTTATTTAATATAGCCCCGTTGGAGACTATGTTTATGATATGTCACTGTCATGTTTTATTCAGAATTTTTTTTTTGTGTGAGGTATTATTCTGAAGTCTTTATCTTTTTTTCCTGAGACAGGGAGAGAGGTGCTAAATTAAAAAAAAGAAAAAAAAGAAAAGACTAATCTAATTTCATATGCGTTCAAAATCTATTTTTATTTTGAAATTTCTCTGACATAACATTTTCCACTCTCTTTTTCTCTCTGTCCCCCTCTACATGTTTCCTGTTCCTTCCTTCAACTGATGTATTATTAGGAAGCTGTTAAAGCTCAAATGAGCAAATGTCTGGCTTTAAATGTAATGGGGAATTTCTTTTCTTTCTCTACTTTATTCGTATGCACATCCTGTCACCAGTGAATGATTTAATCATATTGGTTACCTCCAAAACTTACAATAATCTTACACCCAAATTTGTTGTTGGCTTAGCGTGGTCCCTGGACTGAGAATGGTTTGTGATCTAGTTCCGGATATTGATTGACCATATGCTTCTTTGGGAACGACGGCTGACCTGTTTCCTTAGGAGGGTAATGAGAAAATTGCTGACCTCCTCTCGAGACAGGTTTGGCAAATAGAGAATAACAAAATGATTTGCATTAGAAACGCTAAGTATTCTTCTAAGTGCTTTTATTTTTCTTGGCACAGCAGTGTTCATTTATGGACTATTTTATGGGAAGACTTCAGTACAGGTGACTTTGCTTTAGCCACTGCAGATATCTTGTTACATTCAAGAGGACCTGACTAAAAGAGAGTTCTAGAACTACAAAAATGCCCTGACAGAGCCTGACCATGTCCCCGTTAGTGAGACATTAAGAGGTCCCATGCCATATTTCCCAGATGGATTCACTTTAATGCCTGCAACTTAGCCAGTGTGAATCCTTGTCTCCTCACTTTTCAGGCAGTCTCCTAATTGGGTCATTCCTGGGAAGGGTAGAAAACAGTGTAATTGAGATCGGATGGGACTCAGCACAGTGAAGAGAATCTCAACGCTGCTGGCAGTGTCGCAGCCCAACACAAGCAGGGCAGCTGCAGTATTGGCAAACCCTTTAAAAATAAAATAAATGGGGGATCAACCAACATTTCATTTGTCACTGTCTCGGCAGCCCAAGGCAGAGTTCTGTTTCTCCAGCCACGTCTTCAGATGGAAGCATGCACTCCAGTCGCATTTGTTTTCCTGACAGTTCAGGTGGTGTAAGGTTCCACAGGCCAGCTGCAGCTCGCTGCTTCTCTCTGGTGCATCTTCACAGCCCTTTCCTCACAGCTCAAGGTTTCCAAGCACATGCGTGTTTGTGTCAGTAAAATACTTAGTTGCATTAGAATCTAAGACCTGCAAGGGTCCCCAGGCAGGGTTTAGCAGAAGTCATTCTAAAGAGATAGTTGGCTACCCTTTTGTAAAGCCCTTACACACACACACACACACACACACACACACACACACACACACACACAGAGCTAGAGAATCCTTATGTCTCAAACTCTAGTGAAGGGTGTAGCTGTCCATACCTGTATCTTCTCCACCCTCACTGTCCCACAGTAAGTTCTAGCCTCAATTCTGATACTAGGCATATGTTTTGGGCAAGTCATCATCTCTGTGGAGATGATGTGGAGAGGCCTGTTAATAAAATAAAAAATAAAAATTCTCCTGTGATCCACACTGGTCTCAGATATTTCTGAGATCTGATTAAAATTTATGCAACGTACATGTCTGTGTAGGTCGCGGGCTTGATTATAGTT
Source organism: Miniopterus natalensis (assembly GCF_054644295.1). Taxonomy (NCBI): domain Eukaryota; kingdom Metazoa; phylum Chordata; class Mammalia; order Chiroptera; family Miniopteridae; genus Miniopterus; species Miniopterus natalensis. The sequence goes on from NC_142086.1 coordinate 34,932,441, forward strand.
GATACTGTGGAAGTTGGATGATAGGTACATGGGTTCATTATGATATTCTCTGCTTGTGTATTTGAAGTACTCTATAATAAAAAGTTTTAAAATATAGTAATAAATAAAAACCTGTTCCGCCTTCTACTCAGTAGAGTTATAGGTGAGAATCAAGGAGGTAATATGTAAAAGTGTTTTATGAATAGTAAAACACAAGAACAAGAATATGTCAAAAAATATATCTTTAGAGTGCACACATTACACTCACCTCGTTTACTAATTTAAAAAATATAGTATAATCTCAGAGTTCCACAGACCTATGGAATCAGACATAGTGGTGGTGTATCCCTGAGGAGTCTCCATTTCCCCCCCATGCTGTGTGATCTTTAATTAAGTACAAGGACTATTCTAATCATGTCACCTAGAGCTCATTTCACCCACTGCTCTGTTTGGCCACCAGTCTCTTGTCTCTCTCTGCAGCAATGGTGAAGTGGGTACCCTTTCTACAGGGAGGAGAAATCCATAGTTTTTTGCTTTTAACAATAACACGCCCGGCCGGGCGTGGCTCAGCGGTTGAGCGCCGACCTAGGATCCAGGAGATCGGGGTTCGATTCCCGGTCAGGGCACATGCCCGGGTTGCGGGCTGCAGCCGATCAATGACTCTCTCATCATTGATGTTCCTATCTCTGTCTCTTCCTCTCCCTTCCTCTCTCTGAAATCAATAAAGATATATTTAAAAAACAACAACAACAAAACACACACAAAAAACAATAACAAAAACGTTGGAGAGCTGAGTGGCAAAGCTGTTGCCGTTGCCATCTTTCAAATGAGCTACGTCAAAAGAACCAGGGTGACTCTCTGTTGGTGATCGCACCAGTTCTTCCCAGGTTAGCACTTCCAGTCACCACACACAGGTCAACCAGTGTCAAATTTGATGAAAAAAGTAATTTTGCCAGTTTCCAAATCAATCTGAATAGTATCATTCACCTTGATGAGGGGCTCAGGGCTGTGGATGGTGCAAGCATCATGGGTCATCAGATGAAGAATTCTTTTTGTGCCCACAAATATCTCTCACTTTGCACAATCCGTACTTGGCCTCATCAGGTGTCATATGATGAACAGTAAAGTGACCTTTGGTGTCATAGATCAGACATTAATTCTCTTCAGTCTTGTCAATGTTAATATCATCCATAAAATCAGCCAGGTATGTTATATCATCCTGGACCTTGCCATCAATCTTAATAAACCGCTACATGCAGATCTTTACTTCATCTCATGTTAGGGCATACAGGTCCTTGTTGATACAGGTCTTTTGAGTGGATGGGAAAATTGCTTGAAGGAGGTTTGAGGACTTACTTCTTATAAAGCCCAGGAGCCTCTGTTCTAATCCCTCCTCCACCTACAATCTGGTATTTGAACCCTGATGCCTAATTGTTGATTAGGCCTCAAGTTCATGCTCTCTGCCTTGGCAGCACTTGGTTACAAAACCTTAAGCAGAATATGTCCCTTACTTGCTGAGCCTTCTTGCTTATGTATCAAAATCTTTGGCCTCAATCTTGTCATCATGTGATCCTGTGTAGATTTCCATCTGATCAACTCTATCTTTTGCCCAGACACTGCCCAGGGACCCCCTAGGTTAGTTCGCGCAGTCCTCAGCTATTTGTTGAGCACCTTTTATGTGACAGCACTCCTCTGGGTGCTAGCAAACAGTGCAGTTCAAATCTCTTCTCTCGTGGAAATTGTGCTGTAGATTTGGAGATTTTTTTTTTTGAACAAGTAATTAAATAATATAATTTCAGATAGTGCTAAGTGCCCAGGATAAAATAAACTGAGAGAAGGGTTTTGAGTTAGAGTTGTCAGGGAAGATCTCTCTAAGAGGGAAATATTTAAATAGAAACCTAAGATGAGAAGGAGAGGTGGTAGAAATAATTGGCAGAAGATATGAAATAGTAAGTACAAAGGCCCTGAGGCAGGAATGAATTTATGTTTAAGTAATAACAAGGTCTCTGGCTGCATCATAATGGTCAAAGGTCAAAGTGACAAAAGGTGAGGCTGGAGAGAGAGGGCCAGTGTCTAGGTCCTATAAAGCTTTGTAGGATATGATACAATGTTTGGATTATAAATACTGGTTGTTAGTACTGATCATATTTCCATCAGCCTAATTAGATGTTGCCATGTCACTTGAGACTATGTCACTTGTCACCTATTCAGTCTAATTAGGTGTTGCCATGTCACTTGATAACCCTACAGAAGCTGTGGCTCATTCTATGGTTCCCTATAGCGCTCAAAGGAAAGGTGTTCATAATATGTAAATTGTTTCTATTTCCTATAATTAATGCTCATAAAAATTATAGAAAACCTGTTTCTTTGCATTCTCTATCATCAAGGACTACCTTTCACTGAGCATAATTCTTAAAACCACCTGGGAACCACCCTCACCCCCAACTTGCAATCCTGTAGTTACCAGATTTTGCCACTAGATGGTGGCTGTATATCAATCAGTACTGCTAAACAATGCGCTTTCTATTTGACAAAGGAATCCAAGAATGAATTAATGTATTAAAGACACTAACAATATATATGTGCATTTAAAATTTCTTTGGTTAAAAAGATCGGCAAAAGAAAAAAAGAGAGGAAAGGCATCACCTCATGAAGCTTGATTTTTGCTGTTACATTTCTCCTTGGTAGGATTTTGGCCTCTTTGAGAATGGTCTTGTGACGTAGAGTGCTATATATATGTCAGAAACCAAAGGCCGTGGCTATGACTGGAACAGATTCCTCCTACTTGTCACTCACCCTACTCCTCAGCTGGGGTTCCCTGGAATATTTTCTTTTTGCCCTCATATATTTTCTCAACCACGAAGTGTTTATGCTAATGATGCTCCAATTATATCTTCAGTTGGTATTTTCCAGACCTATAATTCCAACTGCTCTTAGATAGCAGATAGATGGCATTGGGTACTTCAAACTCAATAAACTTAAAACCAAACTGATCATCTTTGTTCTTTACTACTTCTTCTCTTGAAATATTTTTCTTCCTATCTCATTAATGGTGTTCCAACATAATCATTTGTCTTGAAGAAAAACCTCTGAGTTATTTTTTTCCACCTACTGCTCACTTCCCATATTTACTTTGCTTTGAGGTACTGCTGATTTTTTTACCTCTGAAAGATCTTGCAAATGAATTTATTACTTTTATTTTCTCACCTTCATCATCATTTCCATTCATGTAACATATTCTTAATCAAAGTCTGTTTTCAATTGTGCAGTCCACTGTCCACACAGTCTTCAGAAGGATATTACCAAAACTCAGATTTGAATGCATCGCTTTCTCGCTTTAAATTCTCTGCCCAGAGAACAAAGTCCAAACCCCATATTCTGCTGTTCAAAGCCTTCAAGATATGGCTCCATGCACCTTCCCAGCCTCTTTCTGGCCTCTCTACCACACAGCCAGGGTATGTGTTCAGAGTCCCTGGGCCATGCGCTCTTAAGCCTATGTCCATTGGCACATGCTTCTTATCCTAGAACTCCTCTCTCCTCCCCTTTTGGCCTCCAATTTTCTGTCTTCCCCTCAAAGGTCTAGTAAAGCTTATCCTTTCCTTCCACAAAACTCTAGAAGTAGGGGATGTCTACCTTAGGGCCCCCACTGATCCTGGTGCACACATCCACTATAGCATTTGTCTAGTGGCACTGTACTTAATTATATACCTGCACCCTCCTACTGAACTGAGACTTGCTTTCCAGCAGAAAGTGTCTTTTGCCATCTCCGTGTCTCCAGAAACTTGCATAAGCCTTGGAAAGCCTTTGAAAGTGCTCAGTATCTCTTGTTTTAACGAATGGACAAATGAACAAATTCTGACCCCCTCTCATCTTTTCCAGTTGACAGGAAAGGCCTTCCCCATTTCTATTTTCTCCCACTTGCACTCATGAATATTTTCACATGAGAAAGGAAGGAAAAAGGGTATCTGGAGATACTACCTTCTAGACACAGACAGCAGGCCATCCTAGAGATGGGAAGTTCTGTTTAGGAACTGGAGAAGAGGTGGGAGCAGGGGTCACAGGTAGAGTCACCGAAGCCCAGGAGCTGGAAGGGGCCGCCAGTGCCACACCTGGAGTCTCCTTTCCTTACTGCACACACGCTGGTGGCACTGATGGAGGATGAGCCTTGTGAATCGATCCACTAGGGGATTACCTGAGGTCAGGGAACCTTACCGTATTGTTCCTCTCTCTCTTCTCAGTGATAGAGCCTAGTAAGTGATAGAATCCCCACTGTTTATTTTCTTATATGCAGACTGCAGTCTTGTGTTAATAAGATATCTAGAACTGTTAATAACTTTTGGGGTAAAAGGTGCAAATATGTGTGACTATGACTGTATTGAGGTGTCTTTGATACTTGGGAGGAATTCACAGGCAGACTTTGCTTCATTAAATAATTTTATAATGCCTTTGGATAGAAATGTGTGCATTACATGCATGCCTTCATTTGAAATATATTGCTCAATCTGGGTGCTCATGAATATTTTCACATGAATGAGGAAGGAAAAGAATATCTGCACAGATATCTGCATATCCATGTTCCTGCATTGGTTCAAATGAAAGGAACAAAAAAGTAAAAGGTTAGAATTTCTCTCTCTTTATGGCCAGGAAGAAAAAAATATTTCTGCCTCTAGTCATACAAATGTATTTATTTGGTAAGAGATAATAGAAGTGCGTGGAATTTTTTCATATTTAAATTTTATTAAAACAAACTTCAAGTTCTTTAATGCTGATGGATGTTTCTTCAAATGTGTGACCTATGTCTGCTACCCAAAGATTCCTGCTGTGATGATACTTTTTGGACAGGAAGTGATCTGAACCATCCTACCCCCTCCCCCTCGCTCCACTCTTGTGACTTCTGGAGAGAGTATAGTTATATTACTCCCTGTCTTGCTGTGCTTCTTTGCAAACTTTATCTCAGAGTGTCATAAGAATAATAATCACTTAAGTTTGTATAAGGCTTTATAACATACTTTCATTTGTTTTATCACAATAATAAACTAAGCAGTACTGATGGGCCCACTTTACAGATGAGACTGAGGCTTAGAGATATTTTAAGCCAACTTCATACCGGTAATAATGTAAGCAATGGCATTAGGTTCAGATCTTAATTTTCAGATTCAACATGTCTTTTTACCTACACCATTTGCTCAGTTGTGCTAATATTAGTTCATTAGAAAAGGTAGCTTTTGGGTGAGAGCTAGTTTTATTTAGCACATCTGGAAATGGCATCCTAAAACAATATCTCTGCTAATAACCTTTTCCTTATTCACGAAATAGAAAAGCCCTTATAATTATTAGCCGGTGCCTGCTCAGAGACGACGACACACATGGGCACGGGCCCCTGACAATGAGCACCTGGGCACGGCGTTACTATTCTTGGGAAAAGCATTAATAATTAGCTATTACTCAGGGAAAAGGGCACTACTTCATCAAAAGACAAAGTGCTGGCTTTGATATCTCTTTGTGCAGTTGCCGGAACACTACCAGTGCCTGCTTCTGATCTGAAGATTAGCTGGCGGCTGTGCCCTTTTTCTTGTGAAATATCTGTTCTTATGGGAAACCAGTACCAACACATATTGAGAATTTTTATGTCTTATTAAAGGTTGTTCACTGATATTTGTAGTTTCCCACAGCACCTACCACATTATTATCTGGCAAATTCTAAATTTACTCAGAGAGAAATAATGTTATGAAAAGAGTTCTTCAAAATCATAAGGGATTGCACTGTGGGGTGAACATCTATGTCATTGAAAAAGTCTCTTATGACTCCCTTTTTTTATTGCTTTGAAGTGGCTTGGAGTGGACCTTCACTCAGAGCTGGGATTTTAAGAGGAAAGCTTTAATGTCACCAATGCGATATTTCCAGAGGACTGGGCATGGCTCAGTCAGATCAGAAGACTGAATAACAAGAGGGGCAGTTCTCTTTGGGGCTGGCAGAGGGGTGCTTGTCATTGCAGGTTCTCAACACCATCAGATATTGAAAAACAACAAAAACAAAACCCACAGTACTACACAGATCCTGAGATAATACACTCTAGATGAGGCAAGCAGTTAGTACTGGTTATGTAAATGATGTGGAGGTAGGGAGGGGTGGCCTAAGAATATCCACACGTCCTGAGAAATCCTGGTAGCTTCTGGGAAGTTGTAGGCAGTGAATCACGGGGGTCTGCCTTGGGGAGGAGGCTCAGCCATGCAGGTTTCTATTCAGGGGTCAGACTTTCATCTCAGAGGGCACTGCAGATTCTACAGTCTGAAATGTATGCAGATTTGATGTAAGGATTGGGTACTAGATCAAGGGCTGAAGCTTAGATATCAGCTCTGGGCCAAAAGGTAGAGCCTAATTCTTGGGAATAAGGCATAAGTCCAGTTATCACCAAGGCAGAGGGTCAAGTAGAAAGAAAATAGATTAGGATCCTTTAATTCCTTTCACTCTAAAATCTTTGTCCAGGTCACTGCATCCCACCTAACCTCCATCTTTCTTTCAATTACATGACAATGATAATAAGGTCCCCCTCAATGTTGTGAGAAACCCATGAGTAATATATTTGGAAGAGCTTCAGGTATAATAAAATACCAAATAATGTTGTTCATAAGTTCATTACATGATTAGTAAGCACCTATCTTCCAAGTACTGCGCCTGTTCTGACCAACAATGCTGTTATTTTTATAAACATCAGGATGCCTTCCTGGTGCCATCTTGCAGGCGATGACCTTGCCCCCCCCCCCCCCCGCCTATAATTTGGAATCTTCATCCAGCCTTATTTTCTGTGGCCACCCCTTTCTGTCCTCTTTGTTCAGATGCCCATTTCCTGCATACACTCCCATGCCATCATGGGACAGTCCAAGACTCTCAGTGCCTCACCTAGGTTAGGAACATTGATTGCTCCCATATGGAGCTTAATGAGAGTCACTGGGGAGGCAGTTGCCAGCCCCTCACCCCTTTCAGAGTGTGTGTTTGGGGGGGCAGCTATAGATTGAGGAGCAAATGCCTAGTGCTTAGAGAAAGAAGGGATCTCGGGTCAGAGAGTTTGAGGAGATTCTTGCAGCTCAGGCATAATGTGAACTACAAGGCAATACAGGGAAGAAATGGAAGGGCCTTATTCAGAGTGAGGATTTTTATGCAGAGACAATAGCTCTCCAAACAGAGAGGACACACATTCAGAGGGAAGCTTTATAGCCTGAGCTCAAGAATCTGCAAGGGAGCTGTGACCCATGATCAGGCACATTCATCTTCTCCTGCCAGTGCTGCTTACACAGGAATATCCAAAGATTATCTCTGCATGGAGAGACACAGGCAAGGGGTGACAACCAGCAATGAGGTGGAGAGAGCACCAGGAGGTGCCCCTGCAGAAGGAGGTAAAGCAGACCTGAGGGATGGCCTCACGGAGCTTCCTTAGCGACCAACCCCAGGGGATACTTGTAGAACACTTAAAGACATGGGGACATCATGGGCTTTTGGCTACTTCAGTTTTGATGTTTGTTGGTTACTTTTCCTTTTTTAAAGTAGGTTTTTTCTTCTTTCTGGAACTGTGCTTGCAGGGTTAACTCGGTTTGTATTGATCTGACTATCTGGAGAGGTTTTCCTGGGTCTCTGAGTGTGGGATTAAGCCAAGAGAAATACGACAGGCTAAAGCACCAAGGGGGGTTTTCGTTGTTACTGCTTTGTTTTTTGTTTTTTCCCCTGATATCAGCTCTGACTCTAGGCTTGTATGTGTTAATCAGTAATCTGGTTCTGTATGTCACAAATCAAGCAAAATGTTGATTGCCAATAGGTATTAATTGCTGTGTTAAGTGTTACCAGGAACTTTTAAAAAAAGCATAAAGATACCACTCTGTCATTCAAATAAATGACAAAGCGTAAATTACAAAAAAAAAAAAAAAAATTAAAAAAAGACATTTACATAATTAAAAAGTCCCATTTCATCTCTTTCCTTCCTTTATTTATATTTTGTTCTAATTTCCTGTCTCACATACACACAGATTTACTCAGGAAAGTTCCAGTAATTATGGACATACTAAAATTATAAAACTCTAAAAGGCTAGCTTCAATATTAATAGATCTCTCATAGGGTGATGAATAATTCATTTTAAAATTAGTAAGACAGACTCACAGTGCCAGATGAGAACAAGAGAGGGTGAATATTGGGCTGAAATACTTTAGGATCAATTTATAGAAGAGGAAGAATTTAAACTGGGGCATAAATAATGTATAGAATTTGGTTAGGAGGAAAAAAGTGAGGACAACATGATCAAAGGTATGGAGAGAAAAGACCAATAGAGAGATAAATAGATAAGAAGGTGCAGAATGGGGAAGATTAATGTTTGGAAACAAAATTGAAAGTGTGTAAGGCATGTTTTTGGAGTGTCTTAATGCCAGTTTGGTAATTGGAATATCGCTCTTCTGATGAAATCAAAGATTTATGAAAGGGAGCCTCTTATTGCCATTTTAAAGAAACCTTTCCCTAAACATGTGAGCATATGTGCATATTCACAGATATACACATTGATCACTGCTGCAGCAACTCAACACCAGCCATACTGAAAATATTGGAACACTTATTTTTCATTTATAAAGTGAACTAGAGCCTTCTTAAAAGGTAATGGATAGAAGTTGATCAAAAGTGTATTGAGGTGGTCTCAGACATCCCTAATGCCAGCACATCCTAGTCAGCAATATGATACGTTGTTTCATGTAATAACCCCCAAAACAATCACGCCTATATTTTAAAAAGTTCTTTCAAACGTTAGTATAATTTTGAAGATGAACATGCTTCAAAGAAGAATTCCAGTTTGTCTGCTAGTTGAGTTTTGTAAGCTCTTAGAAGAAACTATTTAACCTAGTTAATAATTAATACCTGAGGATGAAGAAGGGAAGACTCTAAACTGTCCCACCTCCAGTATCATTACATGAATTACATATATTCTTGCAATATACTTCATGTTCCACTTACTTATATATTTAATTAAAAATACTGTCTTGTTTTATGATTATTAAATTACCTTGGGCTATGGATGTTAGCTGGAGAGCTAGATCTATGATATTAAAATTCAACACTGCTTTGAGTTATATCTATGATCAAAAATGAAATCTAGCCCTGGCTGGGTGGCTTAGCTGGTTGGAGCATTGTCTCGTACACCAAAAGGCTGTAGGTTCAATTCACAGTCTGGGCATATACCTAGGTTTTGGGTTTGATCCCTGGTCAGGACGAGTATGGGAGGCAACCAATTGATGTTTCACTCTCACATGGATGTGTTGTTGTTTTTTCTCTCTCTGTCTCAAATCAATAAAAACTCTAGATTTGTGCCCTTACAGCATACATTTATAAAATGTCATTTACAGATAGATCTTTCAGGTTCATTGAATGACATGCTCTCGTGTGTGTTTTTAAACACAGAGGACTGGATTTTGCTTTCTTCTGTGTTTGGAAAGCCCTTTGTAACTTTCATTCCCTCACAAGAAATATGACTGCTTGTTTGTGGTTCCCAGTCACTCACTAACACTTTTCAAGGGGAGTAAATGTAAAAGGCCACATCCTTAAAGGCAATATGACTCAAAAGAGTCAAGTAAAAATCTAAGGCTACTTCTGCCTCCAGGTTCCTGTGATTGCAGGTAAAACTGGGAAACCCACTTGACAAATTTCAGTGATTCCATCTGTGAAATAGTGATTTTAAAGGCACCTGAGTCAGTTTGTTCCCCTAATACTGCTTGAAACTTGACCTTCAAATTTTCTATGCTTCACACAATCTTTTTATATTTTCTCACCCTTCCAAGGCCATTATTTAACGGTATTTATTTCTCTGCTGTTTTAAAAGTTCGTACTTATATTTGTATATGGGCCCCCGTCTGAGGGGTAAGGGCTTGTGTTGTAGTCAGACCTCCTCCTTGTCTCTTCTTAAGGCTTGACTCCTCTGATTGGGAGACTCAGAGGGGACCTGAAGATAAGGGAAAGTGTCTCCTCAATGAACTCCCCATGGATGTGTGTTTCTGCCAATGGGCCATCAATGTCCTCTTTTTAGCAAATGTGCCCAGTGGGATTGTGATCTTTTACCTGCTAATTCTGAAGAGCTGTTTTTGCACCTTTATATCTCTTGAAAGCTACAAATGTCCTTTAGATATTTCAACCCCTGAGGGACTAATGAAGCACTGATCAGACTCTGACTTAGTTTCAGCTTTTCTCAATGCAGCAGAACGAGCTTCCTTAATTCTTGCTGGTTGTTTCCGATGGTGAAGTTCAACCAAGTGTAACCATCCATTCATGAGACATTTTAAGGGAGATCCTGAGTAATGTAGGGCCAATCACAAAAGACAAATCAAGGACTGAGAGCTCAAATATACATCTTAGAAGCAATATAGAGGAAATGAGAGAGGAATATAGAGAGGAAATAAAGGCATGCCCAAACTGTGATCAGTAAATGTTATCAAAACTAAGTTGATGATAGATTTCAATATCATTCTCTGTTAGCTTACTTTTTAAAGGTCAGTTTTCCTTCCAACCATGTTAATTGAAAAATGCTGTGGTTATTACTACAAACTGAATAAAGAAGGTGTTTTTTTTATAGCATCCATAGAGGCCACAAGAAACTTCTGGCGTTCAGGGCTAGCTCAGTGTGTGAGAGGCGCAGGGCTTACTCTCATCATTCATGCCTTTCTCATTCTTGCCGACTTCTGCATGCTGTTGGGACAGACATTTCTGGGAAGTACACAACAATATGAGCAATGTGGCTTCAAATTTCACTTGAATAAAATTTCCCAAAGTCTCACCAATTGTCATATTAATTTTAAGAACCCTGGCACATTTACAGATCAGTAATAACAATAAATTGGAGTCAAGAGACCTGAGTTTTAGTACTGACTTTGCCATGACTTTAGTGGTTAACTTTAGACAAATGTTTCATGTCTCAGTTTCCATCTATTAACTGAGGCATTTGATCTAGATGCCTTTTAAGGTCAGGATATTCTCTGATATGAGTTAACAATTCACTAATATAGAGTTAGGGGAACACATTCTGCCACTTTGCTTCTCCCATTTGTCTCTTTAATTCATTCTGGCACAATATTTTTTGCCTTATAATATGGCAAGCAAGACAAGGCAAGAGGAAAAAGCAGTGTGTGGGCCTATCCTTTATATTAACATAATGGTCCTGGAAAACTGGGTCACAGGAGTCTACAACTGATGTAGATATCGTAGTTTACCTTGGCCAAATTTTAAGATTCAAATAAGGAAAAAGTTACTAGTTTAAGATCAAATGCTGGGAAATTTAGAAGTCAGTCTATTTGGCTGCTATAACAAAATACCACAGACTGGGTGGCCTATAAACAACAGAGATTTTTTTCTCACAGATCTGAAGGCTAGAAGTCTGAGATCAGGGGGAGGGCCCTCTTTTGAGTTGCAGACTTCTTGTGTCCTCATGTGGTGGATGGGGAGAGGGAGCTCTCTGGGGCCTCTTATAAAAGCACTAATGCCATCCTTGAGGACTCTGACCTCATAACTTAATCATCCCCTCCACTCCCACCTTCTAATACTATTACACTGGACTTTAGGATTTCAATCTATGAATTTAGGGGGTATACAATCATTCAGTCTCCAGCAGGTAGGGAAAAGAAACCATGCCTTTGACTAGTAATTCGGTGATGTCTTTCCTTATGTCTTACTATACTGGCTTTCTTCCCCACATTGGAAACATTTGAAAATATCTTCTATAGTACACTAAGGGCTATGTGTGGAAACAAGGAACACAGATTATAAGTATAGTAACTTACTTGGCAGACAGATTTAGCCAAACTTGATAAAATTATTAAATTTTATACTGTAAGGTCAAGTTTTTAGATTGTTATTATTATTGAGAGATAGAGTTAGTTCACTACAAAGTGACTCAAAGAATTGATGTGCAGATTTCATTAGTTTATGGTAAGAGGTGATAGTCTTTTTAGATAAAATAAGATGCAGATTGTTACCATTTGCACATAGAAATCAAAATTATTGTCACAATTTGAAAAATGAAAACCTCATAAATTCTTAAGACTATATTAAAATGTTTTAAATATTGTTTATAACTTGGAAATAACCAAAAAATCAGTGTTTCTTTATAAAACTATAAAGTAGTTTTTTCTTCCACCGGTAGTCTCTACACATATATCAACACTGCATGACTGCAAATATTTAGATATAAAGAGAAACTCTGTGAAGCCAACATCACAATTATGTTTTAAGACCATGTCTCTCTTACTGCTCTCAAATGATTGTAAATGTTTAATTGCAACTTACACAAAATGACTGAATTGAAAGCAGCATGTAATCAGAACACTTCCCTTCTTGTAATGCACCGTGGTGCCCAAATAACAGATCCTCTGAGAATAAAGTTGGTCTTGGAATCTGGCCACACCAGTGTCGGGTCAGAAGCAGTGATAGATGAAAAGGAGGGTGCAGCAAAACAATTTAGAATATATTTGTGTGTGTGGCGGGGGGCAGTGCCAGGGCTTGAGCAGGCATAAAAAGAGGACTACTCCCCTCCACTCCAATTTTAAGATTCTATTATCTGCCCGGCTGGCATGGCTCAGTGGCTGAGCATAGACCCATGATCCAGAGATTGAGGTTCGATTCCCGGTCAGGGCACATGCCCGGGTTGCGGGCTCGATTCCCAGTCGGGGGCGTGCAGGAGGCAGCCGATCAATGACTCTCTCATCACTTATGGTTCTGTCTCTCTCTCTCTCCCTCTCTCTTCCTCTCTCTGAAATCAATAAAGACATACTTAAAGAAAAGATTACATTATCTGGAAATGGGAGCGCTGCCTGTCACCTTGACCTTCGGCAACTATAGATTCTGTGCTACTGGGTAAAGGGTCAAATCAGGATGGAAAAGAATGTCACCCAGAGAAGCCAAGTATTGTCAACTTGATTGCAGGGGAATAAATAGTAACAGCGTTCCCCTTTGAGCACAGACTCTGTGTCAAGCACTGTGATATAAGGTTGTTTATTACCCCTGACAAATGTATGCGGGTGTTATTATTTCCCATTTTGTTATAAAGTCAGAAAAATTTATTGAGGTTAAATAAATTGACCAAGCTCACAAAACTATGGAATTAGTAAGCTCGGAATCTATCGTAGGTCTGTATGGTTCAAGAGCTCGTGCTTTTTTCTCTGTACTGTGTACCACATGGGTTGAGATCTAGAATGTATTATTAAGCTACCACATTATTTTTACTCAATAATTTTCTGAAACTGAGGGTGTCATTGGAATATAATCATTTATAGCGATTTTTTTGGTCTCTATTATATGGTACATTATAGTAAATATCTCACTTGTCTTTCCTGAAGTTCAGTCAGATTCACCATTGGGGTGGCTATAACTTTCCCTCAAGACCAAAGACCCAGGTAACTTAAATATGGTCCTTTATGATTTATGCACCTTAGAGAGAAAAATAATTTTCTTGTCTTTAGAGGCTTTAAAACTGCTTTTATACTTAGAAATTTTCCATCTTCAGATATATTGTGCAGAGTGAGAAACTGCTGGTTGTTGCTGCCTTGTTGTGTACCTTCTAGGGGCTTCTGTAATCTCGATAACCTGATATCGTCACTCCTCTTTCCCTCCTCTGCTACTCCTAGGCATTTTCTAACAGGATTAGACCCACTTTATCACATGCTATTCAACATTTTTCAGCTATGCCTCATTGAATTCCTAATTAGAGCTCCCTCTTATGTATAAAGCTAAGAAAAAGTTACCCAGAAACCCCACACACTCAGCTAGCAAGATTGCAGATCATTTCTGTATACTGACAGGGGTCAAACAAGCATAGGAAACCCAGATATGACCCTGCCAATTAGGGAAAGGACATTAAACACCAAGATCAGTGGGATTTAGATAATGACTAAATAGCCAAATTTTAAGGTCTATTAAGAAACAGAAAAGAAGTTGATCTTGTCAAAAAAGAGCAAGATCTTGTTGCTTACGCAGAAAGAATTAGAGATGAAATAATATTAGTCATGTAGACCTAGTAAGAATAGGAGGTTATTTTCACCTGCCCAACATCTTTTTATTTTATTTTATTATTTTAATTAATTAATTAATTAATTAATTTTCCTGACCTCTTATTTTATATTGTTCTGTTCAGGATATCTGGAGGCAGCGTGGGCTAATGGAAAAAGCACTTACCTTGAAGTCTGAAGTCATGCATTTAACTTTGTGATTTACATAGCTGTAAAACAGAGACAGTAAAACCTGCCTTACTACTTCACAGGCATTTGTGATGATAAAGTGAGCTGATATATAGGAAAGAGCTTTGTTAATTTTAAGATAGCATTAGCAGGATCGGCTGCATGATTTGTGGGGCCCAACGCAAAATTAAAATGCGGAGCCCTTTGTTCAGAATCTAAGAATTTCAAGGCGGCAAAGGCAGAGCATTAAACCAAAGACAGGGTTTTTCTAAGCATGGAGCCCTGTGTGACTAAGGAAGTTGTATGCCCACAAAGCCATCCTTGAGTATTAATAGTAGTACAAGATGCACCCCCTTGTTCCACTTCTTGCTGCTAGAAGATTGAGAAGCTGTTCACTCTCATTGCTCTAGCGAGACCAAGTTGTCTTTCTGATGCCCGGCTAGCTTGCAATGCATTTCCCCTTAGAAGCAAGTACTTAGGAGTGATACAAGTGGACAGGAAGTTAGACTTGTTTAAACTAAGACTATTATCACTACATCTCTGGTACGAGTAAGGGTTAAACAAACTTGATCCAGCCAGTCTTCTCTAATGATAGTTAATCACTGTTAATGCTTAAGTCTCTCCGTGGGGAACTGGATTATGAGATTTCACTCTGCAGCTTTTAGAGCACAGCCTACTCTTCCGTCGGGGACTTCCTGCGCTTCTCTCCAGCAGACCAGCTGCCACGTTAGGAGAGAATGTGGTAGTTGCCTGAAAATTTTCAGTTCAGCCTTCTCTCCAAGGATATTTGATCCCTCCACAGGGAAATCATTAGTTATCCATTTGTAACCAGAGCTGCCAAGAGCACTAATAAAGTCTCTGGAAAGTTGTGGTATAGACACAGAAGGAGATAAACAAGAAATGGAAAAAAATCCAATAAGTTGATTCCCCTACGGGGTGGTACAAAATTGTTTGTTTACTGTGACCTGGGTTTCTTTCTAGTCTACTTTTATATATAATTTCATAAGCCTCTTCTAGGTCAGAAAGTTTTTTTCTTGCCATTCAGCAAAATAATTATTTATTTTTAAAATTTTATTTCACTTCATGGACAAGCAATTCTACTAATTGTGTTTTCTAATTAGTGTTTTACATCCCAAGTATTTACCGACTTTTTTGGTTCTTCTCGGTAACTGTGAAGACCAGCTGCGCAAATTGGATGTTTTTTCCCTTCCCTGTCAATTAATCCTGCCATAATTATAGCCATTGCTCATCTTGGAACACTTTCCTATCTGTCACCTGCTCTATGTTGCTGAACTGGTCCTAAGAGAAGGAAAACTTTTGGTTTTTCAGTTACAGAGATCTATGCAGATCTCTAGATGGAAACTGCCCCTAAATAATTTTTGCCATTTTTTTTTTTCTGCCAAGTTTACTGCTATGAAGAAGTATACTTACTGGGTATACTTACCAGGCAGATTAGCTAGAAAAAATTGGTCAACAGTTCCCAAATCAGAAAGTTCAAACAAGAAAAACATGTATTGAATTTTATAATTAGGGGATCAATCTCATCAAACTCTCGATTCGATTAGCTAGCTGCTCTGAGGCAAGCAAGGTCTCTGTGGGTGTGGGAGCTGTGGAGTTGTTCTGCTTGTATATCACTTCAAGAAGAAGTTATTTTAAAGTTGGGAGATATGCAGTTACAAAACAGCATCCTACTATAGCACCTTTGGGACCTGCCATGGCATTGGGATCAAGGTTACTATTTCCCAGGTGACTGTCAGCACATCACTGAGCATGGTAGGGTACCAGGGTCTGGCCATTTCTGTTTAACGTGGGTCTCCTCTGCTGGGCGCTCTTTGCTCCAGAGCACCCTTTAGAGTTGGCTTAGGCTTTGTCAGGCCTGCATCACAGCCTGCGACTCACCTAGCCCAATTCTGCTTCCTTCCCTCTTTCCTCTCACAGGTGTCAGATCTGTTGAGTGGTCTGAAGATGTTCCCTATTCAACCTGCATTCCCACTTTAGCTTTCATGAGCACTATCCACTTAATTCTGGGGGGGAAAAAAAAAAAAAAAAAAAAAAGACACAGAAGGGATCCTATGGCTGACTCAGCTTAGACTTCACTTAGCTACCTGCTGTGGTAAAACTCAATGAATGTATCGGTAACCACCTCCATGAAGTCTGTGAGATCCATTACCTCAACCTGGCTTCTCTCACCACCTCCTCAAAGCACCATGGTGAAGGGCATAAAATCTGGCTTCCTCAGCATTTGCTGAAAGGGCGGGTGAATGTAGGGAATTCATTCTCATGGTGTGAACATTGACTATTCAGGGGGCAGCAACCAGGAGGGAACAAACAAAGAAACTATTTCTTCATTCGTTTTCTCTGGACTGTTTGGAGACTCATTAGTCCTACATGCTTCTCTAAAGTCATCCAGGGATCCTGAGCAATTGATGGACCTTGCCCCAAAGCTGTGGCCAGTTCCGTAACATACTCCCTTACAGCTTCTCTTTCTCCTTTAGTGCCTTTCCCCTTTACCTCTGCTCTTCTTAGTAAGATGTTAACAATAAACTTTTGACTTAGTCTGTTTCAGGAAGCTGGGCTGAGACAGGCATCACTGAATAGTTGCTGTTACTGGTATTACACTTACCTGAGACTCTTGGAGTCACAACTTTATTCAGACTGTCTTATAATGCAGCCCAGCATAACCTCTCTATTTATTATAAAAGAGCAAAGTGCTCATAGTATTTTAGTTATGCTAACTACTGACTATTATATGTTTGTATAGCTGAATCTCAGTCTGTTTAGTCATAAGGTATTGTACTGTGGTTTATAATTTGTATTAGATTTTGACAGTCATTTTAATGATAGGTTTTCTGTTTGTATTCCATCCAGATGTATATATTAAGAATGGATGGTCTTCAGTGCCCTAGCGCAGAATTGGAACATTTTCTGTGGACATTTGGGATTCTCAGGAGGTTATAGAGAATGAAGTGACATGATTGGAGGGAATCTTTATGAGGTTAATCTGGAGGTATATGGGATTCAGAAGGGAAGAGTAGAGGTCACATTTGAAAGGCTGTGGACAGCTGGACATTAAGTAGTAAAACAGATCCCTTTGGAGATGGAGAAGATCCTAAACAATTCTCTAACTTGGAAGTAAGTAAGCGGAGGGAAGCTGGAGGAATTTGGTGAGTGTACCCCAAGGAGTCATTGTAATTGTACAAATCTCCACATTTCATTCCTTAGTGGTGAGATGAAGACAACTTTGTGTTTATTTGAACATCTATTAAACACCTGCTGTGAAACCATGCAAGGAAGTTTATATGTATAATTACATTTACAATCTGTAAAGTCTGCATTTCACTTCCTCTCATAGATGAGGAAAATTATACTCCAAGTGTTGAGCGCTCAATGTTGCGCATCTCCTCTTTGGCCAAGAAAGAATTTAAACCAGGGTTCTCTGACTCTAATGCCTGTGCTATCTATATCTCAGTACACTGCTTGTCACATACACTGTCCTGCATGGTTCAAGACCCAGTGAGTGATAGAGACACTAGAGGACCATACAAGGCAGTCTATAATCGAGATGTCAGAATTGGCTAAAGATTTTCTTCTACCTTCTTTTTATTCTTATAGATATTAGCAATGTCTACCTTAGACATGTCAAAAATAGGTTATTATCCAGAGCCTCCATGAAGACTGACAGCATGTTGATGGATGTGTTTTCATGCTTTAAAACCAAGGTATCTATCTGAACAGCCCTGGTCAAAAATGTAAGGAGAAATGACAGCAACAACAATATATAGTTTCCAGATGTAAAGCTCATTTCTCTTGATGTTGTGTTTGCTCTCTTCCACTTCTGTGGTTTTTTCCGTGTTTCTAGCAGAAGTGCCTTCCCAGTTCCCTTCCTGCAGCAGCACAGCCTTTACTGCACGTGCTATTCATGGTGTCTTTGCCCTGGCTATCGTGCGACTCTGTTGAACTTGGGAAATATCCTGAGAACGAGTACAATTGTTTTTCACCCGCCAGGGCAGCTGCAGGGGAGTTGAAGTAATTTCCTATAGTATCACACTAAATGCTGTTTTTAATGAAGTAAGCAAACAGTTAATAAAAGTAAACTGGATTCTTTATTCTGTCAGAAAAATGACCCTAATTCTATAACATGACATTTATATGGAGGCTGATACGAGCATGTTATTCACAGTGTGCAGGAGCTCTCGCTTTCAAAAGGGTGAAGAGGAAATGCCTCTTGGGGAAGGAGCCAACTTCTCTCAGTCTTGGCTGGAACTCATTAGAGGCTTTCTTCTCATTCTTGGCTCTGACAACTCACTGCATTATTATTTAATCACATTGCAGATTCATCTTGCTCTAAATAAACCATAAAGATGAGTGGCAAAACTGATTAGAGATGATTCCTTACTTTGCATGAATATTTGCTCTACAGTGACTTTAAAGAGTTTAATGGAAGTAGAATTTTTTGGGGAAAGACATCTGTTTTGATATACACTTCTGGGAATACTGGTCATCCGTGATGTACCAATGATACATGCATGTGGACTGGTGTCCATACCTGCAGGAGCCACTTGGGAAAGTACCAAACCCTGCACACTCCTGTCTTTGCTTCTGGATCCCACATTGGATCTTTGTCATCCCTACAAACCATTAAGCACTTGGCACTCCATGTTTGCACACATGCACAGAGTGTCTGTCTTTCTGCCTCACTTGAATGTAAACTCCGTGAGAGTAGGGTCTGTGAATGGTTTTGCTGATCATGTTATCCCTAGAGGCTAGTTCAGTACCTGGCACATAGAAGACCTTCAATAGAAGTCTTTTAAACCCATGAGTTTATTTGTTTACTCATTTGGTCATTCTTTAATTTATATGACATGTATTAAGTGTCTTCTATAAGATAGTCACTCATTTAGGCATTGGAGTTAAATTGTTAAAATATATGTGCGTGTGTTTGTGAATATAAATTTCCTACAGCTCTAGATCCAGAGGCTCCTGAGAAATCTGTAGCATTGGTCTCAAAGGAACATTGGTCTCCAGGTCACCAGTGGAGCTATGATCACCATTATTTTGTGGATGAGGTAGTCTTTTTTATGGTACCAGTATGGATAGTCTTTGGATTAAAGGTTAAGTGTATTCCTAGAGTCAAATTTTAAATTATGAATTAATCTTTTTTAGAAATAACATTTAAAACTGTACTTGAATATTTTAAGTCTAATACTAGCAGGGTAAGTGAGCAGTGTGATTCTCCAAAGAGAGTCCCAGGTATGACACTAGAAACAAAGGGACACAGAAGCCAGAGGTGGGAACACAGGACCTGTGAAAAGGATTGGAGGGGACCTGGGAAGAGCATCCACAGTGGCCACTACCAGGGTATTATCACAGAAACGGTATGGCAGAGGGTGAGGGAAAAATGGACTTATCTCTATTATTAGGATAAGGGCCCAGAAAAGTTTAATACAGTTCTTAAATGGAACACAGTTTTATTCTGATACCCCAGAGAAATATTTGCTGGACTAAACTGCTAGAACTCGACTGATTTATAAAATAGAAGCTGTTTGCCTTTTTATTTTGTAAAGTAAGGCTCATCTATAACACTTGACGTTTATAGCAATTTTTAAATAACTGGGGTAGTAAGAGCTCCCTTCTTTTTTTCTCAATATACCCACCTAGAGCTAAGAAATAATTGCCATAAAGAGGCTGTAAATATGTGGGACTAGATTTTCTCTTCTGTACCTTGTTCTAATGGTGTTTGATGAAACTTGCCTTTGCTCAGCAGGATCAAAAGAACTGAACACTTTGATTCAGTAAAAAGTCTAGGCAGAGGGTTGCTTGGTATAGGGAGATAAGCCTTCATCATTCAGGGTATGTATGCTGTGAGAACAGGGACACAATAGAAGTATAAACCTGTCAACACAGTGTATGAACGTTCATTGGAGCAGAAGCCACTGAGGTGACAATTAGTGGCAAACAAACTGTGTGTTTAACTGGAAAAGGGGCATGTAATTCAGTATTTACAAGATAAAATCTATTCTTCCCTGTTAAATTAAAGAATACTGTCAGATATGGAATTCCTTTGACATTTTCGCCAGTGTTATTAATGGTCAACACGTCCGCCTGCTCTGTTTAGTAGGTACCGTGCGCTTAGACATAATGATCAAGAGAACAAAAGCAGAAGGCTTGTTTTCTGTCCCCCAAAAACTCACAGTATAAGTGAGGGGACCCGTTAGACAGAGCAGAGGCCTGTAAAACTAACAGCCTTCGGTTGGTTGGTGGGTCCCTGCTCTGTGCTAGGCATTGCAACAGATACTTTGCTTTCACGATCTAATCTCATCAATACCCCAGCACTGCAAAGTAGGAATTATTACTGTCATTTTTAAAATGAGGACACTGAGGCTTAGAAGGATGAAATAATTTGGTTATGATAAAGCAACTTGTTAGTGTTCAATTATGGATTCAAATCTGAACCCAAGCTCTCCTTTTAGTAAACTTAGCTGCTTTTTCAAAGAATAATATCATAAAGTTTAAAAGCCATATTGATTTGAGACTTGAACAAGCATGCAAAGACTGTCAGGCGTGCCTTTTTAAAAAGCTGTGTTTGAGGCAGAAGATCAATGAAGGAGCAGTGTGTTGATCAGGGCCAACATTGCAGTATCGATGAGTAATATGGAGGAGCAGACACTCTCAACTTTTGTCTTCTCTGTCAAACAGAATGACCTTCAGATCATAGGAGGGTAAAACAAAATTGGTTGCAGGGGAATTTAAATCTATATGGATGAAGATATTATGAGACAGAACCTAATGGGTCTAAATGAGCTCAGGTCTCCTACTAGAAGAAACATGCCCTTGAAGACTAGGACAACCTCAAATAGATCAATACTCCTGTTATATTTTTTTCATAGCATCCTCTAAAGCAGTGTATGTTATGATTTGTAAGTATGTATTTATTTGTGTGGTTACCCAGTGATTACTTTTCCATCACAGGTATGACACTAGAAACAAAGGTCTACATTGCACTCTCTGTGCCATTTCCCTGGGACATAGTTGGGACTCAGCACACCTTCAATGAAAGAAGGAATTTACTGACTGTAGTTCACCTCTGAGGAGTCAGTGGGAACTGAAGCGGACGATGACACTGATTTTAAAAAGGATATTGATGGCAAACAGGGATACTTTTTTTTTTAAGTGTTGTGTTTTTTTTTTATTGTTCAAAATATTACAAATGTCCCTTTTTCTCCCCATTGACCCCTTCCACCCTGCTCTTACCCCCCTCTCCAGCCCTTCACCACACTATTTGATAAGAAGTCTTAAACTGGTAGCCTGTAGAACAAATAAAACTGGCAAGAATCTATTGACTGGTTCCAGAAAAAGTTATTGAATCTGAATACTTTTAGGGGACATATATTTTGTAGTGTATCATAGTTTTCACCTCTCTCTGTTGTGTTCCCTAATTTTATTCCCTGGTTAATTCTTGGAAGCATTTGTGGTTTAGAGTCCAACAGATCACTGACATTGATCCTATGTGAAATTCTAGAATACATCATTGCAAAGATGGATTTTTTTTTTAATGTTTTTATTGATTTCAGAGAGAGGAAGGGAGAGGGAGAGAGTGATAGAAACATCAATGATGAGAGAGAGTGATTGATTGGCTGCCTCCTGTCTGCTTCCTACTGGGGATTGAGCCCACAACCTGGCCATGTGCCCTGATTGGGAATTGAACCGTGACCTCCTGGTTCAGAGGCAGACACTCAACCACTGAGTCAAGCCAGCTGGGCGAGATGGATGGATTTTAAAATACTGGAGAGAAAAGAATGATTTTTAATACACAGGGCAAGTAATTTCCAATTAACTCATTTTTTTTTGGACAGTATTTAACAGTAACTTGCAATAAATTGGGGTAGTGGAAAGCTAACGAGTTTGTTAGAGGTGTAACATATTCAACATGTTATCAGTGATTGCTGAAATGATGAACCCTGTCCAAACCAAATTTTCTAGCATCTTTCCAAATAACATGCTTATATGGCCATTTTTTAATTCATTAATTTTAGTTGGTATTTTCAGACTTTCTGTTTTGGTAGTTGAGGATCTAGTACTCTTAACAGAATCAGGATAATATTCATGATCTAATATATTAAGTGATTTTGGTATTGGGTTTCTTAAAACAGTGTGAGGATAGAAGTTACCCTCCCACAGGAAAATGTCTTTAAAAATAAAACAGAACAAAACAACCATCCTACATAAAATATGGACATGTTTAAAAGTTTCCTTTACATAATCATGATCATTCCCACTCCTACTCAGTTTTTACCATTCAATCTGTTTAAGAATAGTTAGAGCATCTTAGGTTCCAAAGCAAAAGGGTGTATATTTCCTCATCTTTTGTCACTCTCATTTAAAAATAGTACACAGGGGATAAGATGTTAATGATGTGATCAGTGTGTTTATGGCTTTACCTCTCTCTAGCTTAGGATACATTTGATGATGTTTTTGTTGATTTGTGCAAAGACTTTGATTGACAAGGAACTGGTCTATATGATCTTGAGAAAATCATGTCCCTCCTGGAGAAAAAAAGAGGTTAATGTGAAGTTAATACTACTTACCTCAAAGGGTTGCTGTGAGAATTATATGAGATTATAAATAACATCAACCCTATCCCCAATCTTTACTATATGCAGCACTGTGCTAAATTCATCAGATATTTTATGTCTAACCCAAAGTCAATTAGATATTAGTTGCGTAGTTTGCTGCCCCTCAAGTTCCAGAACAAATCAAATCCTTAAATCCAAAATTCTAAGATTTTTGCTAATTTTCAAGGAGATCATTTTTGTTGTTGTTGACACTATTACAGATGTCCCCATTTCCCTCCCCACCCCTCATGCCCACCTCCACCCAGCTCCCGTCCCCCTTCCCTTGACCCTCACTACACTCTTGTCTGTGTCCAAGGGCTAAACATATATGTTCTTTGGCTAACCCCTTCAACTTCTTTCCTGGAGTCCACCCCCCACCCTTACTCCTCCCCTCTGACAGCCATCAGACTGTTCCATGTTCCATGCCTCTGGCTCTATTTTGTTCATTAGATTCCATATATGAATGAAATCATATGGCACTTGTCTTTCTCTGCCTGGCTTATTTCGCTTAACATAATAATCTCCAGGTCCATTCATGCTGTCACAAAAGATAAGGAGGTCATTTTATAAGAGCGAATCTAGTGTGTTGAGTCTTTCTTCAACTAATACCAACTGTGTTTGAAAGATTGGCTATTTCTTCTTCAGTTTCCTTGTCAGAGATCACTTACACCAATTATTTGTGAGTTTAGAATATGGTACTAATGATTTTGTAGTGTCATCAAAAGAGTTATGTGTGGCACAAAATTTCACCTTTTTCCTGTCTACTGCCCATTATATCTTTCTCCTGTCTCCTTCTTTCTTACTTTCTTCTTAGTTTCCCAACTTCACATTGGTTGTCTTCTGTTATAAAAAACTAGTTATCCTTTAGAAAAACTTTTACTATCTGATAGCCAGGTGCGTGAGATCCCACTTCTACATTATCATTTTCCAAGGTAGCTTTCTTTTTTAAAAAACAATACTACATTTATCAATGTATTACATTCACATATTTAAAAATCAGTAGAGCCCAGCTGGGCATGGCTCAATGGTTGAGCATTGACCTAGGATCCAAAAGATCGAGGTTCGATTCCTGGTCAGGGCACATGCCCGGGTTGCTGGCTCCATCCCCAGTAGAGGGTGTGCAGGAGGCAACTGATCAATGACTCTCTCATCATTGATGTTTCTATCTCTCTCTCTTCCTCTCCTTTCCTCTCTCTGAAATCAATAAAGATATATTTTAAAAAAAAAAGTCTGGGGCTAAGTAACCATTTAAAAAAAATCAATAGAACTAAAAGTGTATTTTGAATAAAATATAGTCTCCTGTCCCATTCTTCCTCATTTTCAAGTCCTGTTCTGCTAATACATACCAAGTTCTACATTTTTACAGTTTTCTTTTATAATCTTCAGCATCTTTATAAATTTTTATACTTGTATTGCCCTTTCTTAATTTATCAATCTCAGTGGTTTTAGACTTCCTGCTTTGCTAGTTCAGGATCTACCAGTCAATACAACCCCTTCCACGCATACACACGTGTTCCCTCATACTGTTCTCTCAATATAGTTTAGTACATTTATAATGAACTCAGTACTTAGTTTCCACATTATTGAATAATTAAATATTTACTGCTGAGTCTAGCCGTACATTATGTTTCTTCCTTTCCAGATTTGCTCTATTACTTTATTATATTTATGATTCTGTTTGTATTTCTCTATTTTCTATTTTTCCCCCAAAAGCTTTAATAAATCTGTCAAACACTAATATTTTTTCAAATGTTAAAATATGAGATAAATCAATTTATTATTATTTTTTCCACTTGGAAGCCTCTTTCCCATCCTCCATTACTCTTCTTTCATCCCAGCTGGTTATACTCTAGGTCTCCTGAACAAATGTCAGTCTTCTTCAGTGTTTGATCTTTATAGGGGATGCTACGTAGTCTTCTTTCTTGGTTTATTCTTTTATTTTGCTGTTTGTCTCCAGTATCTAAGAAAGGGTGCATGACAGTTTATATGAATCCTTGCATGTCTACAAATGTCTTTATTCATATTCTCACATTTGATTGATAGTTTGTCTCGAACGGTATACACCTGTCACTTGATTGGAATAGTAGCTGTGGAGAGTACCTCTCAAACACTTTCCCTATATTTTTAAGAGTCCCCTCCTCCTGAATTTTGTCTTTCCAAGGTACAATTCAGATTATTCTTTTCACCAATCTCCTTTGCAGATATGGTGCAATCATGTGACTTCAGCCTATCAAACAAACCAGTACAGATTTCCATTCAGAAGCAAGTAACTTGAGTTTTGTAGGAGTTTACCATTTTTCTGGTGAAGGTTCAGAGGCATGTGGTTTTCAGGGGCAGTAGTGTCATCACTGCCAGAGGCAGGAGTAGTTGCAGGGAATTCTAGTGATAGGTTGGTAAGGGAATAAAATAAAACAGTTTCCCCATCAGAGTGGTTCTGGGCCTTGGTACTGGAACCCTTGTCTTGAGCTTATTTCTCTATTCCTTCCAATAATTCAGGGAATTATCTGTGATTGCTTGGCCAACAGTGTGCGTTCTCTTGTTTGCAACTAAGGCTCATATAGTTAATATGGAATTCTAGGTGAAGAATAATTTTACATCACATTTTGCAATGTGAACCCACAAGTATAGTATCCAATGTTTTAGATAGATGTCATTTCTAGAGTCGGGTAATGGGATTATCCTTACACATGGCATCTAGAACAATTAGGCATGATAGTAGCAGGTAACATAATTAACATTTAAGCAAATTATTGTGGTATGTAGAATAATATCTCCCCTCTCAAAGATGTCCACATTTTAATCTCTAAAAACTGAATATATTAGGTTATATAGCAAGGAGAATTGGTTACAGATGGAATTCAGGTTGCTAATCAGCCGATCTTGAGATATCTGGATGGGTCAAATGTAATTACAAGGGTCCTTATAGGTGGAAGAGGGAGACAGAAGAGAAAGAATCAGAAGTATGGCACGTCAGCCCAAGAAGGACTCATATTAATGATGCTGGCTTTGAAAACCAAGGAATGGGGCCATGAGCCAAGGAATGTGGATAGTCTCTGGAGACTGGAAAGCAAGGAAACTGGTTCTTCTTAGACTCTCCAGAAGAAATGCAGCCCTGCCAACACTTTGAGTTTAGCCCTGTGAGACTCATTTCAGATTTTTGGTCTCCTGAACTGTAAGATAATACATTTTTGTTTGTTTGTTGTTTAAAGCCACTAAGTTTATGGTACTTTGTTTACAGCAGCTTCATCTAATCTGCTGTTTATTCCTTCTAGTGTATTCTTTATTTCAGATATTGTATTCTTCACTTCTGACTTGTTCTTTTTATGTTTTCTATGTCCCCTTTTATGCTTACACAAAGAGATCTTTGTGTAAGTTCTCACTGAGTTCATCTATTCTTCCCCAAGTTCATTGAGCGTTCTTATAATTATTGTTTTGAACTCTGCTGTGTTAGGTGCTTGCCTCCATTTCATTTAGTTCTGTTTTGGAAATTTCTCTTGTTCTTTTATTTGAGACATGTTTCTTTGTCTCCCCATTTTGGCTGCCTCTCTGTGTTTATTTCTATGTATTAGGTAGATCTCCTGTTTCCCAGTCTTGGCAAGGTGACTTTACGTAGTAGTAGATGTCCTGTGGGGCCCATTGGTGTGCAGTGTCCCTGATCACCTGAGTTAGGTGCTCCAGGATTGTCCCTTATATAGGGTTATGTGAGTCATCCTATTGTATTTGAGCCTTGATTGCTGTTGGCATGTCAGTGGATGGGATTGACCCTCAGACTGGCTGACTGTGAGGACTGGCCATGACCACAGTGTATATGCTATCTCATGGAGTGGGATTTGCCCCAGTGGTGTCTGGTGCTTGCCTAGCTTTCCCTTTGGGTGTGCTGATTGTGGAGCAAATTGGGTGGTGCTCTATTGTGGTCTGAAACTGGCCACCAGGTATGTTGATTCTAGGACCTCTTGCGGTGCACCCCAGGGGCAGGTCAATGTTAGACACTTCTGGTGACTGTACCGGGACTAGCTGTGTTGGCAACCTGCTCAGAATGTGGGGCTGGCCAAGGTATGCAGGTGCTCAGGGGCAGCCTGTGTCTACAGCAGCAATAAGAAACGGGCATAATTATTAAATAAAATAAATAGTGTGTGTGTGTGTGTGTGCATGTATGTAGCTTACCAGAAGAAAAGGTGGTGAATGCTTACTTGGGAAGACTGGGCAAAGGGATGTGATGTGATTAAACAGTAACCTCAGACGTGGAAGGCAGCTTGGAGAGGAAGAAGTAATTGGTGCTGCAAAGGTATCACTCACTGGTCAAGGGTAGGAGGGAATCCATTCCATCTTGGACAGATAGGACAGTGACTCTTCTTGCCCCAAGGAGTCTAAAATGCCTCTAACTTTTCTATAGTATGCAGAGAGTGTAGATCCTGTGACAGGACACCCAGGTGAGGGAGAAGTGATGCACTTGGGAAATAAACAGATACCAATCCTAGTGAAATGAGAGAGTTTGGAGGAGGTGGTTTACTTTGTACAGTGGAGGAAACAAATCTCCACAGTGTCTCCTAGTAAACAGTCTTCTTAAAACAAGTTCTTATCTATTTTATGCCTCAGGGCTGGCAGTCAGCTAGCACCAGGAGGAAAGTGAGACAAGAAAGTGAAGGAAGCCAATACTCCAATGAGATGATTACAATGGTGAAGCAGGGTTAAGTCTTGCTGGGGACCTCTGTGAGTCAGTGCAGGACACACCTCCCAGTTGTGCCCCTGAGGAATGGGCTATGATATTTATTCACCAACTTCCCTTTGCCAGTGATTCAGGGCTGCTAAAGGGATGCCACTTTTGTGCCACCCCAGGACTCCCTTATGCATGGGCTGAGCATTCTCCGGAAAGTAGATAAAGCCCTTGGTGAAGAGGTACAAGTGCCTGAAGTAAGAAGCCCTCAACTGGTATGGGAATGGTGGATGCCAAGGATTTGTGCTCTGCTACTCTACCAATCATGGCAGAGATAGTATGACATGTGTGGCACAAGAATCTGTGAGTTGCCTGGATTGCATCAGCCAGATCTAGAAGAAGAAAAATCAGGCTGGTCACAATGGGAACAATTTTTTTTTTTGGCTGTCCTAATTAATAGTTACTAATTTCCTGGAGAAGAGGGACTAGGAATTGATGTTTAAAAAACTGTTCATGTTGAAATTGCAGAGTATGTCTGTGTTAACTATATAGGAATCTAGATGTAGAGATATAGCTGTGGACTCAAACTCTAGTACTGTAGCCCATTTGTAGGTGCCCAAAGGAGACAAATAAGATAAATAGCACAAAGTGTGTATCCCAACAAGCTTTATTGTGTTATGCATGTGTCCTACATTACATTTTACTTTTTTCTAAAAGCACACACACACAAATCAAAGCCCCAGTGGGCACATTTCCCAAAGTATGCAAAGCACAGGTGCACAATATGTGTTTAGAATGCAGGTCAAGGAATTGGTTGTCCCCTTCTTCCTTCCCTGAAGGTAGAACAGTTGGGAGTATCATCTTCATGCACTAAGAACTGCCATTTACAGTAATAGCAGTCTCAGACTATAGCAGTTCACAGCAGGCTTAACTAACCATAGCAGATGCAGTGGCTCAGAAATGAACAATGTAAAAATAAGTAAAAAAAAACTAACATTTGGACATAACTCATATTTGAAGACTGTAGTCAATTATATAACAAGACCTGGAAAAACGCAGATGAAAAACAGTTTCTTTATGCATGTTATATTCATGGACCTCTTAAGAAAGAAGCATTAAAAAGAAAAACCAAAACAGGAGCTCTAGCTTTGGAACCAAATGAGGGTTCAAATGCTCTTATTCTAGTGCTTACTAGTTTTGACCTTGACCAAGTTAGTTGAGTCTCAGTTCTTTCACCTTTCCTATTAAGACATAAAGCCTCTTTATCATAGACTTTGAACTGAGTGTTCATCCTCATTTTTCTATATGTGGTCTTGGGCTTTCTCAGAGTAAAAGGATTATTTGCTTTGTTGTGATTAGGTCCAAGATTGTTTACTGATGCTCTCTTGAGTTCTAGGTAGTGTACTAGCTACTGGTGATGCCAAAAAGAATGGAACATAGATCCTGTCTTTGAGGAGTTCCAAGATGGCAGCAGATTGAGTGGAAGCTACATTGACACTCTCCCAGGACCAAACTGAAATTACAACTAAAATATAGAAAAACCATCCTGAATAATCAGCTGCAACTGAAGACTAGCTGGGGAGCACCCTCATAACCAAAGACAAAAAGTGGAGACTGCATAGAGACTGGTAGGAAGAGCGGAGGTATGAGAGGGCTGTCTGGGTTCTCATAGGCAGCAGCTGAAGGTCCAGAGGGATATCTCAGCTGTGGGGGCTTCCCATGGGAGACTCTGACGCTTAAACCCCAGGCCAGCCAAGAGCACCGGAAGTGAGAAAGGTGCCCACATAACATCTGGCTGTGAAAAGCAGCAGGGTTTTTGTCTATCAGGGAGAGACAGCTGGAAATGCAGGCACCCTCTTAAAGGACCAATGCACAAAGTTTTGTGTGTAGCCACTCACATTGTGCTCCAGAAGAGGCATAGTGGACTAGAGCAGGCGATGTGAGGAGAATCCAAGGGGGGGTGGGTGGCTGGGGAGATAGATCTCAGAGGGCATCCATCTGGACACCAGTGCTGAGTCATTTCCCCCACAGGGCAGAGGACATCTTTCTCAGGCCAACATTTACCTTCCAAGCAGCTTTTGCCTAGGGGGGGAGGGGGAAGCAATTGCTCCACCCTGCTGGAAAACCTCTGGCCCCACCCTGTGGAGTTTCTATAGCCTGAGGCTCATTAAGAGACTGAATAACAGTGTCTGGGTGCTTTGAGCCTTTGCCTGATTTGCTTCTGGACCCAGGGCTTGGAAAAGTAGACCTTGGTGCACATCTTGGTCCTGTCCAAACAGACCCAGCCCCAGCAAAGGAAACCAGAAGCTGTGGAGTGTGGAAAACTTCAAACAGGGTACTCAAGGCCAGTCACAAACAGCGTCTGACATTGGCCTTCTCCAGGGACCATCCAAAAGATTGGAAGTCCTAGCAGATCCACCTAATACATAGAAACTAATCCAAACAGGCAGCCAAAATGGAGAGACAAAAACACAAGCCCTAAATGAAAGAACGAAAGAATTCTTCAGAAGAAGAGCTAAATGAAATGGAGACAAGCAATCTATCTGATATAGAGTTCAGAATACTGATCATAAAGATGCTCAACAGCATGAAAAAAATAGAAACTATGAAGAAAATTAAGAATGACATAGTAGAAATAAAAAACAACAACCCACATTGGAAGGAATGAACAGCAAATTAGGGGAAGCTGAGAATCATATCAGTGAGTTAGAAGACATGGTAAAAAAAAAAAATCACTCAATCAGAGACTCAAAAAGAAAAAACAATTAAAAAGCAGGACAGTTTAAGGAAGCTGTGGAACAACATGAAATGTAACAATATTCACATCATAGGAATGCCAGAGGAGGTAGAAAGTAAGCAAGGGTTAGAGAACCTGTTTGAAGAAATAATGGCAGAAAACTTCCCTAATCTGGTGAAGGAAAGAGACACACAAATTCAGGAGGCACAGAGAGTCCTAAGCAAGAAGAACCCAAAGAGGCCCACACCCAGATACATCATTAAAATGACAAAAATTCAGACAAAGAGAGAATCTTAAAGGCAGCAAGAGGAAGCAATCTATTACCTACAAAGGTGCTCCCATAAGGCTGTCAGCTGACTTCTCATCAGAAACTACAGGCCAAAAGAGAATGGCATGAAGTATTCAAGGTAATGCAAAACAAGGCTCTGAAATCAAGACTACTCTATCCAGCAAGGCTATCATTCAAAATAGATGGTGAAATAGAGAGCTTTCCAAACAACAACAACAACAAAAAGGCTAAAGGAATTTATCACGACCAAAACAGCACTGCAAGAAATGTTAAAGGAACTGCTGTTATAAATGTTGAAATAGAGAGAATGAGAAACATAGGCAAAAAGAAATAAAATGCCAATAGATAATACCTATGAATAATAACCTTAAATATAAATGGATTAAATGTCCCAATCAAAGACATAGTGTAGCTGAATGGATAAGAAAACAAGACCCAAATATATACTGTCTACAAGAGACCCACCTCAGAACAAAATACACAGGCTGGGAAAAAACCCCCAAAAAACAAACAAACAAAAACAACAAAAAACTTCTGGAGGACTTTAAAGGAGAGATAGACAGCAATACAGTCATAGTAGGGGACTTGAACACCCCAATGACTTTACTGGATAGATCTTCCAGACAAAAAATCAACAAGGAAACAGTGGCTCTAAATGATACATTAGATCAGATGGATTTAATTGACATTTACAGAATATTCCACTCAAAAGCTGCAGAATAGGCATTCTTCTCAAGTGCACATGCTATGTTCTCAAAGACAGACCACATCTTAGGATGCAAAACAAGTCTCTACAAATTCAAGAAGATTGAAATCATATCAAGCATCTTTGACATTTACACAATGGAACACTATGTAGCTGTAAAAACAAAGGATCCCTTACCCTTTGAGACGGTATGGTGGAACCTGGAGAGTATTATGCTAAGTGAAATAAGCCAGTCATGGAAAGACAAGTGTCACATGATCTTACTCATATGTGGAATGTAATGAACAGAATAAACTGATGAGCAAAATAGATCCAGAGACATAGAAGCATGGAACAGGCTGAAGAACCTCAGAGAGAAGGCCTGGGTGGGGTGAGATTAACAAAAGGATTTATATGAATATATGCATAACCCATGGACGCAGACAATAGTGACGTGAAGGCCTGGGGGGAGGGTTACAGGGTAGAGGGAATCAATGGGGCAAAAAATGGGACATTTGTAATACTTTCAACAATAAAGATAAATTAAAAAACACACATAGTGGAGTTGGAGATAATAAATCATCTTACTACATTTTGATGTGCTACCCTAGTAGAAGTATATACAAAATATTAAAGGAGCTCAGATAATGTAGTAGTTGATTCTGCTAGGGAAATAGAAGGGAAAAGAAGAGCTGTGCCTTTAAGTATAAGTAAGATTTTTTATTTTAAAAGGGGAGAGAGAGGGAATACTGTAAGCAGAAGAACCGCTTTAAGAATTGTGTTTGAAGTGCCTTTATAAGCAGCAGCCTAAACAATCTATGGGCGGAGGGTTATTAAGGACCCTAGGAAGTTTACCTCCACAGACTATACCCTGAATCATTGTGAAGAGAAAACAATACTTGGTTTTCATAACTGTTATAACGGTGACTTGAATGATGTTTTTGCTGAATATCATTTTGAATTCATGTGTATTATTCAGGAAGGTGCACCAATTCCAAAGCGCAACTTCAAACAAGTTTAACCACCTAGAACTAGCCAGAAAACAGAAAATAGTGAAAAACTTACAGAAAGCCTCTGAACAGGGATAAAACAATTACAGATTATATGGGCTTAATTTTAAATTTATTTTTAAATCCCAGGAAATACACCTGAGATTATCAATATATAAGGATTTAGAACAAAAAATAGAAGTTGAGATTTTTGGCTAAATATGGCACACACATTTTATTCCATGTTCCCCCCTAAAATTCTAAAAAAAAAGACAAAAGGTGATTTTTAAAAAAAGTCATAAATCTGTGATGGCAAGGAAAACAATAGCGATGACTACATAGTAGATGGATAAAAGCTATAATCAGCAGAAGAAGGAAGGTGGACCTCAACTGGGTAGGAGTTAAAGAGCAGAGGCAAAGCAGTTTCGACCACGTGGAGACATGAGGTATCTGAAACCGGTAGTGCTGGTCGGACTGAAAACAGGAAGATTATTACTGGAAAGGCCGTTTAAGAAGCCAACCCCCGATTTCCTCCTGCCGCCAGCACTGTCAGGCACCCCTGCTCCGTGCCTCTGAGTAGAGGCAGGTGGATTTTCTGGAGAGGGCGAGCCCTGAGATTCTGAGTTAAGGACATGAGGCACGGAAATTTCAAAGTCGGGGGAGGAAGGTGTGAACCTGTAGTAGGAGGAGAATCAGAGGACGGCTGCCTGTGTTTTTTTAAAGCCTCCTAGAATTGCTTGATTATTTTAACAACATAAATAACTATGTAAAAAAAAAAAATTTAAAAGGGACATCTCTCTCTTCTCTGCAGGACTTGATGATTCAGATTGTCTCAGGTCCGCACATGAATTTATGTTATTAGTAGTACATATGAATATTACAGTGTAATTTATATTCAAATGTCACTTCAGTAATCTGGATAGAAGGGTAGGATTTGTATGATAAAAAGAAGACACATGAAGCAAATTTTCTTTCTCATTATTTTATTTACTAGGTTTTTTCAATAAAATATCAAAGTAACCAAAATTCTATTTATTACACATCGTTCTGATTTCAGGTGACATAAGTCTTAGAATAGAACCAGTGATTTTAAAGGTTTCATCCTGTCTCTGTTTCAACCTCCTGCAAACAAGTCCATGACTTTTGCTTGGATTTTCTGTCAAATGTAAATAAGATTTTTATCTTGTTCAGTGAAATACATAACATTGACATAGTGTCCAAAGTGAGCGGAGCAGTGAGCGGATCTGTCGGTGCAAACAGTGGCATCTCCCCTCGGTGCCTCTGAGGCCTCCGATAAAGCATTTTCTTATTGCCAACATGTTCCTTACTCCCCAGGTGAACGTGACATGTTGAATGCATGACTAAAAGTAATCTGATATTTTTCTTTCTTTTTTTTTAAAAAAATATTTCTTTATTGATTTCAGAGAGAGGAAAGGAGAGGGAGAGAGAGATAGAAACAACAATGATGAGAGAATCATTGATCAGCTGTCTCCCACACACCCCCGACTGGGGATCGTGCCCGCAACCTGGGCATGTGCCCTGACCAGGAATCGAACCCTGATCGCCTGGATCCTAGGTTGACACTCAACCGTTGAGCCATGCCTGTCCGGGCTGATATTTTTCTTAACCCAACATTTTTACTTTTTGTTCTTTTCAAAGTATTCACCTTAGAAAATTAGATATCATATAGCTCATCATGTTATTTTAGAACTCTTCCTTTGAATTTTCTTTGAAACCGGAAGCATAGTTTACCCTTTTCCTGGGAATACACCAGATCATTTGAAATTAAGTCCAGTGAATAACGTAGGTAAAAAAATTAATAAGTTCCTTTAAAGGCGCAAAGCAGAGAAAAATAGCAATAGCACTGAGTTTTGTGTGTGACTGCTGAAGAAGTCTAACTGCTGCACTTTTTTTTCTCTAGGTGTCTATTTCAAAATAGATTATCTATTGGATATATATATATTGACAGAGAAAATAGCTAATGGACACACACTTGTACAACTTACACTTACTGGTCAGATTTTTAAAAACATTTTATTTATTGATTTGAGAAAGAGAGAGACAGACAGACACGGCTTTGCTGTTCCACTTGTTTATGCATTCATTGGTAGTTTCTTGTATGTGCCCTGACTGGGAATCGAACCCGCAACTTTGGCATATCAGGACGATGCTCTAACCAGCTGAGCTACCTGGCCAGGGCCTGGTCAGATGAGTTTTTATTCAGTGTTTTTTTCTGTGTTTGTATGTGTCTCTGCATCCATGGCAGCTTCATTTTTCTTAATTTGTCAACTCCCTGGAGGTCATTATTCTGTAAACTTAGTGAAGTATCATAATCAATCAGGTAATTAGAATACTTTTTTGTTGTAGATGATGAATTTAATAATGCAGAGAATGTGCCTGTTTTGGGGGTCTGCCAGGGTTTGCATAGAGCAGAAGGCACAAGCAACACATCTTTAGACAGTGTGGGCCAGAGCACAGGTAGAGTCCTGAGGATGACCTCAGTGATGGGGGTGGTGGGAGGGCAGGTTAGCTGAAGGGGGATTCATGAAATCATGGGGTGTGAGCCTTTCCGACTCTTTAGTCAAATTCCCTCGTTTTTGGAGGAATAAACAGAGGCCCAGGAGGTATTTTCCTAATACAAAAGGAAGACCAGGACTCAGATTCCAGGATGTGGGACTTCAGGGTTACAGCCTTCTTTTATTTATGGTCTCTCTCCCTACTGCAAGCGTTAGGCTACTTTTGTAGCAGTTTGTCTTTAACGCTTCCTTGCTTAAAATCTCATTTCTCTTTTTTCCCTCTTTCTTCTCTAAGTTCCTGTTTTCCCCTCACGTTTCTTCTCTCCCAACCTGAAGTTCTTTTATATAAAAGGGGGAAGGTTTTGAAAGCATGTGGTCTAAGCTGGCATAAACCTGCTATGAGGTGAGAAAAAACGGAGAGGAATTTGCCTTCAAACCTGTAACAACAGAAACTGTTGTCAGTGACATTTCTAGCAATTTCATTTTCTTTTTTGAGAGATCTCCCCAGCTCCTTGGTAAAAGAACTGTGCTAAAAATATTAAAAGGTAAATAATCAGATCCTTTCTCCTCGACTATCAGGAGGATTTATTATACTGTTTGGATCGTGGTTCTTTATTGTCTGCTTAGAGTAATGAATGGAGAAGACAACTGGAGGAAGCTGAGCAAATTTAATTTACACTCTGGGCCTACACCTAGACTTGGAAGAAAATAGTATGCTTAGGGAAATAAGCCAGGCAGAGAAAGACAAATATCATGATCTCACTTATATGTGGAATCTAAAGAATCTAGTGAACTGATGAACAAAATAGATTCAGTGACATGGAAGCATGGAACAGACTGATGAATCTCAGAGGGAAGGCAGGGGTGGGTAGGTGGGTGGGGAGAGAGTAACCAGAGAACTTGCATATATGCACAACCCATGGACACAGACAAGAGTGTGGTGAAGGCCTGGGGTGGGGAGTGGATTCAGGGTGGAGGGGTCTATGGGGAAAAAGGGGACATCTGTAATACTTTTAATAATAAAGATAAATTAAAAAAAAAAAAGGCCCAGTGACTGAAAGAAGGCTAAGAAAGTTTGTAGGAATTTAGAGTCTGGGTGAGAACAGTTTTAACAGCTGCTTAATACTGGAGTGGGGATTCAGAGAGAGGCAGATATGGGGAGAAGGAATTTTAAGAATTTTTGTGTGTGAGTCATTATAGATACAATTCTCCTTTAGGACTCTTCAAGAGACTTTAGTATAGGCATACTGCTTTCCAGGTCTTTGAGGAGTTGGAATTTTGTTTTATTGGGTGTATCTTCATGCTAAGAGAGGACTCAAAGTTGGAGCAAGAAAACCTGGTTTCATTTGGAAAATAACTCTTTTTCTGCCTTCCCTCTTTCCCACAATGCCTAGCCCAATTATTCACAACCTGCATTCATAGGAAAAATGACTCTGTGGCAGGAACCAAAAGTCTGAGATGGGATGTAAATTTAATTAATGTTTATAGACAGCCAAGAGGAGGAAATGGCAACTAACATGCTAAGTGCTTTTACAGTCTTCTTTATTTTTGAAATGTTATATAATGATTAACTGTGGCAAATGAGATCTACAATTGACTCTCAAACAGCATGAATTTGAACTGCATGGGTACACTTTATTTATTTTTTCAATTAATACTGTAAATGTATTTTCTCTTTATGATTTTCTTCATATTTTCTTTTCTTTGTCTTATTATACTGTAAGAATACAGTATATGCTGAATATAACCTATGAAATATGTGTTAACTGTTTATTGGTGAGACTTCCAGTCAACAATAGGCTCCTAGTAGTTTAGTTTTTGGGGAATTAAAAAGTTAAATGTGGATTTTTGACTGCATGGTGGGGAGGGATCAGTGCTCCTAACCCTGGCGTTGTTCAAGTGTCAACTGTGTGGACTTGTTGGATACTTAACAAGTCTACACCCTGACCTATGAAATTAAATTTTCCAATAGCACTTTCAAGACACTGTTGTTAGTAGTTTCTCCAATAATCTGTCTAGTTTATCTATGACATGGGTGAAGGCAAGTTCTGAATACACCTGTTGTACAATTTTAATAAGTATTCAGAGGCAGCATTGGGTATGTAGAGAACACTTCTCATTCTCTTGACATCATTTTCCCCGCCATAACTCCAACCCCTTACTCTCTCTTGGTCTGGAGTGTGACACTAATCTAGATGACTGTTTGTTTCATTGCAGCCTCTTTTTTGCAGCGCAATAAAAACAGAAGTGGCAGGATATTAGAGACAAAATGGATAGTGCTAAAAAAATTACAGTTTAACTTCTCATTTATCAATGTAATTGAAAGTTACTAGCAGGGTGTGTGGTGCCAGTGTTTCTATCAGGGCGTGAGTAATCTATTTATGAAGCATAATTCATCCTTCGGAGGTTCTAATGAGGGCTGCTTAATTCAGGTTTTAATCAAACCTGACAAAGCATCGCTGAAGTTGGCAATGAGCTTGTTCATAGATGCCATTTCCCTGCTAGTTCAACACAGCTTAGGTTCATCTCCCTCTCCGCATGTTTCTTTCAGGTTTTATTACTATAACAACAACAAACAACAAAAATACTGCTTTCCCTTACCTCCAAAATGCCACATGTTTTTGGTTTTATTTTTGGATTACTCAGTGCCATTAGCAGCTGTTTTTATTTATTATTTTGTAATGTTTGAAATATTGAAGAAGAAAAACATGATTTTATTTTTACAAACAAATCTATCATGTTTTACAAAATATATGCATTCTTTGAACAGTTCATGTTCCACATCTTGTTCTTATCCAATAATCCACTTGACTCAGACAAGATCCATCTGCTTATGACTGGTGGAGGGATTCACCAGCTCAGATGCACTTAGAAGCCCCAGAGCCTGAAAGCTGACATCTCACTTAAAAAACAAACAACGTCTCTTTCCAGGAGAGGGGACACAATCGATGGGAGATTCATAGCTCAAAGAGAAATGGTGGTTTAATGTATCGATTTTAATATTGCAAAAATGAATGTCAGGGTCTGTAATCTTCACCACTAACATGTGACAGAAGAAAGATATTTAATCAGTTAGCTCCATGCCTCAGAATAGGATTACGATCTCTGAAAAGAGCAAAGTATGTTCTAGTCACTTAACTTGCTCCCTGAAAACAGCTTCATAATTACATTCAGGCTTTCAATTTCTAAATCTCTTTAACATCTATTATTTCATTTTCTTCACAAAAACCTTTGAAGC
Source organism: Miniopterus natalensis (assembly GCF_054644295.1). Classification (NCBI taxonomy): domain Eukaryota; kingdom Metazoa; phylum Chordata; class Mammalia; order Chiroptera; family Miniopteridae; genus Miniopterus; species Miniopterus natalensis. Next base: position 34,970,331 of record NC_142086.1, read on the forward strand.
AGATGATGCACGTTACAACGTCCCATTTTATAGATAAACAAAATCAGAGAGGGTAATTATTTTGCCCAAAACCATATAGTTGTAATTAATGCACTTGGACCTCAAATCCAGCTCCTAGATTCATGTCCTTTTCACTGCCACACAGCAAGTCATTGACACTAGGGAGAGTCCATCCTGTGACGGAATTCTTGCTGTACCTAAAATGATACGCACCATGACCTGGGAAATTAGATTCTGTTTTTTCTTTTTTTTTAAACATATCTTTATTGATTTTAGAGAGAGGAATGAAGAGGGAGAGAGAGAAAAACATCAATGATGAGAAAGCCGTTGCCCTCCTGTACGCCCCCTACTGGGGATTGAGCCTGCAACCCGGGCATGTGCCCTGACCAGGAATTGAGCTACTATCTTCTGGATCCTAGGTCGATGCTCAACCTCTGAGCCACGAGAACCAGGCGAAATTAGATTCCTTATGTACGCCACTTGTAATTCTTTGGAAGGTTGTACGCATAAGACAACCCCCAAAGCTTTATTTGTAATACAAGCTGCTTGCTATTTATAAGCTTATCGTTCATTATAGACTCTATCAAATGCAGATACTTTTCACCTATGGGGACACTACGTCCTAACTGTGGGTACCAAACACACTGTTCTAAAATCAGATGTTGTTACTCTCAAGCATTTTGGCAGATCTCCAGTCTCTTTCTTTTGCTCTATGTCCTAGAAGCACTTAGCTGGGAGGAACCTAGGAGAGTAAACAGAAACATAATTATTTAAAGTAAAAGAAACTGGGGACCAGTAGGTTAATTATTTTATTTAAGGGCAATTAACTAGTCACTACCAGAGTGTCTTATTCTTAGATTGAGTCAATAATCATTACCTCTGTGGATGTGTTTAAAGGACTATTTACCAAAGTTCTGCTCTAGGCAATACTGAGGGTGGATTTATTCAGAATTGGGGCAGGAAAGTCTTCTGGATGGACTTGCTCCTTAAGCATTGGAGGAATAGGAATCAGAGCCAGCTGGGGATTAAACCAGTTGGGGATAAAGTCAGGCTACTTTCTGCACCTGGTATGTCCTTACCTACTTAACAGCATCACCTAGAGAAAGTCTGTTTTTTAAGGAAAGTCGCCTTCACTTTAATCAAGGTAACAGGTAGGATCTTAATAACTTGGCTTCTATCCTATCAATGCTGTACACAGAAGAAGATCATAGGTCATGAAGTGGCATTGAATAGCATATGGAGGAGGTGGGCTGGGCACACTGAGGGCAGACAATCTCAAAGTTTGGAGCAAAGTCCCCAGTGATTAGCTGACTTTTCCTGATAATATCCTTCATTGTCATGACATTGGAAATGCTGAAATAAGGAGGGGATTGTGAAATGCTCAAATCAGAGGGGACATTTAAAACTGTGCCAAGAGAGTAGGTTAAGCACACTATCTTATCTACCTTGTCTGTTTCAACCCCGTCCTCTGTGAAATTACACACTGACTTTTAAATCCATAAATGTTTTGGAAATCATGAAAGAAGCACCAGCATAAAAGAACACATTTTGAAGAATTTCTGGAAGATTAAAAGCAGATGGGATCTGATATGCAGAAAAACGAGAGTAGAAATAAATTAGCCTCAAACTGGCATAGAAAAAAATTGCCAGAAAGGAAATTTTGTAGAAACTTCAAGTGTGCGGATCAGAAATGGGCACTAATGGTATCATTAGGTTAATTAATTAAAGTGTACCTTATGTAACATCTTTTTCCTAAATTCTCCATGCCTTGACCCCTCTCCCCAACCTGCATTTTACAGAACTTCTCTAGCTTTAGAATTTGCTCCAGGAAGAGCATTGTGCTAAGTGAAATAAGCCAGTCAGAGAAAGACAAGTACCATATGATTTCACTCATATATGGAATCTAATGAACAAAATGAACTAACAAGCAAAATAGAGACAGGCTCATAGACAGAGAGCAGGCTGACAGCTGCCTCGGGGTGGGGGAGGGATGGGGAGCTCAGTTGGGGGTGTGGAGGGATTGAGTAAAAAAGGAAAAAAAAATGGAGTGTAGGGGGGAGAATTTACTACAGGATGACTGAGACAGACTGCTGGTTGCCAGAAGGGAGGGCCTGGGGGGATGGATGAAAAAGTTGAAGCTTAAGAAGTACAAATTGGTAGCTACAAAATAGTCACGGGGATGTAAAGTAAAGCATATAGTAAATAATATTGTAATAACTATGTATAGAAATATCGGGGGGGGAACACTTTGAAAGTATATGATTGTCTAACCCCTATGCTATACACATGAAACTAATAGAACATAATATTGAATGTAAACTAATTGAAAAAAATTTGGGGAACAGAATGAAATTGTCACATTAAATTAACAAGGCTGATCAAAGAAATGATTTGTTTGTTTTGAATAGATCCTTGCTAAAAGGAATTCCATGGTACACAATGATTATTTGTCACTTGCTACCTATTTAGAAGCACCTATGCTAGCTTGGTTCAATTTTGTAATATACTTATTTTACATATTCTTGCATTCTTTCTTCTATGGCACATTATATGTTAATATTACAGTTCTCATAAAACAGAGTTACATCTTCTAAACCATGAAAACAAAAATAATTTTCTACAGGATGGGATGCTGAGACTGCCTCACCAATAGGCTCTGCATGTAGATGTAATTCTTATATCAGATACTGAGGATGAACAGAAAATCAAGGTAACTGTGGACCTTTACAATAGTTGAATAAGAAAAAAAGAAGGTAGCTCCTCTTAGAAGTAAAAAATATCAATGTTTTTCACTTCCTCAGAACTTTCTTTACTTTAGCAGACCTAGGAGTACTTACATTGCCTGTTTCTACCCAACTGTGCCCAGTAAGGGAGCATATCTATTGCTCACTCAATCCATTTATACAAAGAAAGACTAAAAATTTGAATGGCTATAGCTGAAGAACAAATTATTGATCTGAAACTTAAATTTGAAGTTTAAGGTCAAACTAGAAACAATGAAGGCAAGAAATAATCAAAGAAGTTGGAGAAGAAAATTTCTTTGAGTTGTAGAAAGACTCAAGTGTCCAATTTGTAAAACTCACCATATACTAAGCTGGAAAAAATAAACATCTAGACAAATCCTGGTTAAATTTTTGGACTCCAAAGACAAAGATAAGCATTCTAAAAGCTACTTATTCAGTAGATGCTCTTAGTTGCCAGTAATCCATTCCCCAACCTTATTTATTTATTTATTGCCCAAAGAACTCTGCTTTATCAGGTGACTGTGAGGCTCAGTGTCTCTTCAGGGAAGGTAGACCTCTTTCCCAAAGGGAGAATTGTGATGCTTATATTCCCTTTGCAAGGAGTGGTTTGGGCATGGAAATGTACTATGTCCGATTCATGGGACATACAAGGAATTCTGTCTCCAGAAAAAAAGTTTGCATTCTTGGATAAAGAGAGAAAGAAAAAAAATAAAACCTTCCTCTGTTGCAAGATGTTGTCAAGAGTGCATTGGACCCTTGCTGGTATGGCTCAGTTGGTTGAGTGTCATCCTGTGAACCAAAAGATTGCTGGTTCGATTCCTGGTCCCGGCACATGCCCAGGTTGCGGGTTTGTGCGAGAGGCAACCAATCGATGTTTCTTTCTCTCTCCCTCTCTCTTTCTCTCTCTCTCTCGAATCAATAACATATTTGTTTTTTAAAAAGAGTACATTGGAATTGTGACTGCCGTGTCTTGGCTGTAAGGGCATTTGTTCAATACACTTAAGATAGCATTAAAAAATAAGAATGTAGTTGGGTCCTGTCAGCATTGTGAATTAACCCACACTAGTACTATCCTGCCAGTAGCCTAACCTTTATAGGAGAAAAGAGGTCTTTTTTTTTCTTTTCTGTACTATTTGAATTCATTGTTCTGTTACTTGCGACGGTAGCAGATTATACCTGCAGAAGATAAAGAATATGGGTGACGTCACAATTCCAATTTAAAATCCTAGCTACTAGAAGACACTGAAAAATAACTTCAAAGAGATAAATGATCTTTTAACATAGAATGCTCTATCTAGTCAAACTATAACAAGTGTGAGGTTAAATATTCATTTTTGCAGAAGCAAAAGTTCAAAATGTTCACCCCTCAAGCATGTGCTATGGAACAAAAAAGTGATTTGGAGACATATTACTACAACATGAAAAATAAATGGAAATAAAAAAAGACATTCAGTACAAAATAAAATGTATATAATCTGTCACCCAGAGAAAGTGAAGCAAGTTAGAAAAAAACCAAAACACCCATAACTCCTATGTTAAATATTATCATCTCAAAGTTTTACTTTCAAGTGGTAAAAGTGATTAAAGTTTGAATAACATAGGATTGTATTTCCTTCTCTGAGTGTAAAATGCAACAATAAATACAAGCACTTCACTATCAAAATGATAGTTATGAAACTGATTAAACTAGTTTCAGTAACAGAAAAAGATTGTATGAAAAATACAATATAACCTACTTACATTCTTTTTACAGAAGATACACCAAAAAAACGACAGAACTATATTAAATGCAATGGATTGATGGATTGGAACAAAAATATACAGTGGTCCCTCGGTTCTTGAATGTACTCTGTTCTGGTAAACCTTTCGAGTTCTGAAACGTCCGAAAACCGAGGGATCCACAGCCGACAGCTGGGCCTCAGAGTCTTGCCCTCAGTGGAAGCTGTGGGCATGTTCAACTTCCGAGGCAGGTTCGAAAACCAAAGCACTTACTTCAGGGTTTACGGAGTTCCTAAATCAAAATGTTTGTTAACAGAGACATTCAAGCCTGGCCGGGTGTGGCTCAGCGGTTCAGCGTCGACCTAGGATCCAGGAGATCGGGGTTCGATTCCTGGTCCGGGCAATTGCTTGGGTTGTGGGCTGGATCTCCAGTCTGGGGCTTGCAGGAAGCAGCCGATCAATGACTCTCTCATCATTGATGTTTCTATCTCTCTCTCTCCCTCTCCTTTTCTCTCTCTGAAATCAATATATATTTAAAAAACAAAACAAAAAAACAGAGAACTTCAAAGACCAAGGTAACACTGTATGTCATACATACTAACAAAAAGAAAGTTGATATCAATATTTAAAAATAGACTTTAGGTCTAATATATTACATGAGAAAAAGAGATACTTTCTATTGAGAAAATTAATAAATCAGAAAGTTTTAATTTTTTATTAACCTTTATGTTCTCATCATCTTAACATTAAGGGATATAAAGCAAAATCTATTCAGATAAATATTCAAATCCATCTCCTCAGTAGGAGACTTAGGAATTTATAGATGAGGGAAATAATAAGGTAATAGGAACAGTTCGAATATCACAATCACTACATTCAATACAATAGATATGTATATGTAACTTTGTACCAATAAACAGAAGGTACGTGTTCTTTTCAAATATCCATGAAACATTTTTAAAAATTGAGCTTGTTAGTAACTATACAAAGATAATACCAACTAACTCTACATAGGAAAAATTATATAAGACATATTTTCTAACACAAGCAATAAAAATAGTAATTAAACAGAAAAGTATATTCAAAATAAATACATTCATGTCATATTCAGAATAACTTTCTTAAATTTCTTGGAGATTATTTTAAAATGACTTTATTTAAATGGATTAAAGGGAATGCTGAAGCATATTATTACAAACTGAAAAATAACAAGGATAGAATCACATATAAAAAGTTAGCTAACAAAATTGCTGAGAAAATTCATAGTCTTATGAACTATGTCTTCAATTTAAAAAAACAAAAACTAGCCATATAAATCTATGGCTTATTGGAAAGAAGAAAGGAGAAAAAGAAGCTCTAAGAAAGATAAAGGTGAGATCAAGAAACTAGAGAAGTCCTGGTCGGTGTGGCTCAGTGGGTTGGAGCATCCTCTCTTACACCAAAAGTTTTCCAGTTTGATTCCAGGTCAGGACACATACCTAGGTTGCGGGCTCATTCAGGAAGCAACAGATCAGTGTTTCTCTCTCACATTGATGTTTCTCTCTCTCTCTCTCTCTCTCTCTCTCTCTCTCTCTCTCTCTCTCTCTCTCTCTCTCTCTCTCCCTTCTTCTCTGTCTAAAATCAATAAATGTATCCTTGGGTGAAGATTTAAAAATAAAAAAAGAAACTAGAGAAATGAAAGCATGAATAAACAACATTATGTATAAGAAATAAGGTACAGATATATAGGAGGAGATTTAAAACTTATAAGACTACGTGTAACTTCATATCAATAAGTTTGGAAATTGAGTCATGAAATTAAAAGTACAGATGTTTTCAAAGATATTATATTCTAAATCAAAGAGAGGCAGAAAAAGAAGCTAGATAGTAGTGAAACATATAACCTTCAAAAGGCAGTAGGCCCAAAGATTTTACAGTGATTTTACCAAATATTTAAATACATTGTTTAAGATATTTCTGAGCATTAAAATAGAAAGATTTTATGTTATTTAAGATGATGCAGTAATAAGCATTCCAACAATATCAATGGTTTAGCATAGAAAAGTTTACTTATCAAATGAAATCTGATGAAGGCATAGGTGAGCCTTTCAGGCAGCTCTTCTCTAGGTGGTGCATTAATCCTTAGAGCTGTTCATATTTTGTGCCTCAAGTATTTCAACCCATTGCCTCCATGTTTACTGCTATAGGGGAAACATGGAGGAATGGAAGGGAGATAATGCCTTTTGAAGCTTCTCAACTCATTTTGAGACTAGTTCATGTCTAAGCCTGAACTGTAAAGGAATGCACATACACAAAATTTTTTAAAAAGTGCAATTAACTGAAAGAAACATTTAGATTCATCTCTTTTATTAGCAGAGATGCAACTATTCTAAGCAAAACCTTGACTGATCAAATTCAGCTTTGTAATAAAGAGTTTATCTGAGGAATGGAATAGTTTTTAATTATTAGACAATTTAATGAACTACTTATTGTGTTGAAAATAAAGTTTTTGATAAGAATGCTTAGTAAGCTATAAAAAAGGAAACTTTCTTTACCTTATAAAGGACTTAAAGGAGATATTAAAGCTGTAGAAAATGAAGCTATCATAACCAAAAACATTGAATATGTTAGAAATATTATAACTAAAATAGGAAATGACAAAAAGAGGTACAACTTCAGCTCCACTATAGATATTTTATAGATATTTCTATTCAATGAAATATATCTTGAAAACAAAATTAATTCTAGATATTGGAGAATAAGAAAAAAATCTCATTCTTTGGAAACAATAGGAATAACTCTCTGGGAAATACCAGAATCAATGACATATTGGAAAAAACAAGAGAGATAAACAGGGTGACTTAAAATCAAATGGAGAAAAATGTGTTTCTCTATACACTAGAAAATGAAAGAATACTGGGAAAAATGTCATACACATATGTATATACACACACACAATTACCTGAATGAAAAAAAATTATAAAACTTTTTCTTTACCATATAATATTAAATGAGTCCTGAATAAATGGTGAAATGACCCATGTTCCTGAATGTGAGGACATTATTTTGTAGAATATCTATTTACCCAATACATCTATAAAATAGATGTAACCTCAATCAAAATTCTAATGAGGTTTTTAAAGTAAGAAGTGTCTGATTCTGAGCTTATCTGGAAGAGGAAATGCACAAGAAAAGACAATAACTTTGGGAGGAAATGATGAGGGAATTTTGACTGAATGTTAAAGTCAAAATTTTAAAAACACAGTGCTGATAGGGCCTGAATGGACTTGTAATTTAAGAAATAAGAGAAGTAATTCCAGAATATACACGAATTTAAATGAAAAAAGTGTATTGCATATCAGTGGGAAAATAGACTATTCAGTTAACTTCTCTAAAAGTCCATTTGTACAGCAATATGAGTAAAGCTAGAATCTCCTTCCTGCTTTATCCAAAAAAAATTTCTAGGGATATTAAACACCAAGCACTTAAAAATTATAAAAGTAATAAAATAGTACTGAAGAATACTTTTATAAATTTGTAACAAGTGAACCGATCAAAGGGACAGCATAGGTAAAATGCCGTACTCAAATCCTCCCACAACCACATCAAAAGTACAACTAAACAACCATCATTCAGAACCACCTGAAATCTAGCTGAGCAATTCCTACAACTAAGGATAAAAAGAAGAAGCCACATGGAGACTGAGTCTCCCTCAACATGGTTAATACTGTTCATCCAGTAGCAATTCCCCTGATACTGTTCATCCAATAGCAATTCCCCTGAGACTCCATCCTAACAGACTTGCAGGCCCAACCAAAGCTGTTTTATGGCTTTCCCATACAAATAGCTCATGTTTTGGACTTCCCTAAAATCCCTCAAACTGGCAGCATCTGGCTGTGGCATACTGTATACCTCTTGCTAATAGGCCCTAGGACTGTCACTAGTAAAGCCAATCTCGATTAGAAGCTTGGCTTCTCCTGGGCATCTCCAAACCCAGCACAAGTAGCAGCCATCTGCAGATTGCTTTGTAACTCATGCACAGGCCAGGGAGGAGTGGGCAGGACATAAGTGACAGCTCCCCTTGGCCTGCACCTCCTGGGAGGCCCCAGAGCCAGCATACTTGGTGGATAGTTTCAGGCCACATCGAAGCACCACCTAACCACCTCCATAAGTGATACACTCAAGGGGTGGACTCAGTGGGCACCACAGCCCCACTGAAGTAAGTCCTCCATGGGGTCGACCCCTTAACAGATGACCCTCCACCATGGTCACAGCCAGTCCTCACAGCCAATCAGCCTGGGGGTAACTCTGTCCCACTGAGGTGCTATCAGCAATCCAGGCTCAACTACCACAGGAGGGTGTACAGAGTCCACACAGGGTTGGGCTTGGAGTGCCTGGTTTGGGTGATTGGGAGGCTGTGTCACCTACTACATAGGGCCACTCTACAAAGCCAATGAAATGTACCAGTTCTACCTAATACATACTAACAAACACAGGGAGGCAGCCAAAGTGAGGAGACAAAGAAACATGCCCCAAATGAAAGAACAAAACAAAACCCTAAAAGAAGAACTAAATAAAATGGAGACAAGCACTCTACTAGATACAGCATTCAAAATACTGGTTATAAGAATGCTCAGTGAACTTAGGGGAAGAATAGATGAACTTAGTGAGAACTTCAACAAAGAGATAGAAAACATGAAAAAGAACTGGTCAGAAACGAGAATACATTAACTGAAATGAAGAATACATTAGAGGGAATTGACAGTGGAGTAGATTAAGCAGAAGATCAAATCAAAGATTTGGAAGATAAAGAAGCAGAAAACACCCAATCAGAACAGCAAAAAGAAAAAAGAATTAAAAAAAAAAAAAAGAAGATGGCATAAGGAGCTTCTGGGAGAACTTCAAGTGTACCAACATTTGCATCACAGGGTATTGGAAGGAGAAATGAGACAGCAAGGAATTGAAAACCTATGTGAAAGAATAATGACGGAAGACTTCCCTTACCTGGCAAAGGAAATAGACATACAAGTCCAGAAAGCACAGAGAGTCCCAAATAAGACAAACCCAAAGAGGCCCACACCAAGACACATCATTTTTAAAATGTCAAAGGTTAAAAAAAAAAGAAAAAGGGAGAGAATCTTAAAAGCAGCAAGAGAAAAACAGTTAGTTACCTAGAAGGGAGCACCCATACGACCGTCAGCTTATTTCTCAACAGGAACTCTGCAGGCCAGAAGGGAGTGGCAAGAAATATTCAAAGTGATGAAAAGCAAGGACCTACAACCAAGATTACTCTGCTCAGCAAAGGTATCATTTAGAATTAAAGGACAGATAAAGAGTTTCCAAGACAAGAAAAAGCTAAAGGAGTTCACCACTAAATGGGTATTACATGAAATGTTAAAGGGCCTTGTTTAAGACAGGAGGAGATTTGGGAGATGGGTGAAAAAGGTGAAGGGATTAAGAAGTACAAATTGGTAGTTACAGAATAGTTGTGGGGATGTAAAATACAGCCTAGGGAATATAGTCAATAATATGCTAAATAACTGTATGGTGTCAGATGGGTAATAGATTATTTAGGGTGATCATACAATGTCTCATCACTGGCTTGTACACCTGCAACTAATATAATATTGTATATCAACTGTAACTGAAAAATTTTTAAAAATTAAAGTAAAAAAAAAATTGTAACAAGAAAGACCTTCTTAAAAAGAGACACAAAACTCAAAAAGCCATAGAAGAAAGGCCTTACAAATGTGACCATATAAAAATTGGTGACCAAAAAAACCTCCACATCTTTCTAATATAAAAAAATCTATAAAGTTAAAAAGCAATTGAAAAACGTAGGCCATTTTAAAAAAACATTTAGCAAAATATTAATAGGCATACTCCATAAGGAACACCTTTAAATCAGTAGGAAAGACAACCAGTAGAAAAATTAGAAAAGGACATGAGCAGCAGTTCAGACAATAAGAAATACAAATGGCCCAAAATAATTATTAAGAGTCTCAATCTAATGAGTAATGATACATTTTTAACCCATACAAAGTATAATATGTGGAATTAGCCAGAACATTGGGAAGTAGACGTTCTCTCTTGGTGTTAAGTGGAACTGCTTTTTGATGGGCTGGTTGACAGTACAAAATTTCAAAAGTGCATATGCTTTAATCAAATGATTTCACTTTTAACATATACAAAGTTATTTGTTGCAGTTATATTTATGATAATGAAATATTTAAAATCAAATGCATATAAACAGAGAAATGGCTTAATAATTATAACCCAACTATACTAGAGAAGAGTGTGCAACAGTCCAAAACATTTTTGGTAATGAAATAAACAGATCTCCAAGTAATTTACATATTTTTAAGAACTAGAGGGCAGGAGTAGAATAACATGTGCAGTAGTATTCAGTCCATGTTGAAAGTCTGCTGATATGAATGGGAGTTTATGTAATTGTGTTTGTCACGTCTTTATCTATTTCTTATGTCTTTATCACATGTGTGGAAGCATAAAAAACTTCTGGATGGAGTACACCAATGTCTGAACAGTGTGATGCATAGAGTAGGTGTTCAATAATTAAACGTTGAATGAATCCAAGAAAAAATAAATTTTAAAATAGTCCATAGTCCACCATAAAGGTAATTCTGGCCAGCATACTTTTACATGCACATGCTAATAAAAACCATCTAACAGTGAAAAATGTCAAATGCAGAAAAAAAACTTCGTTCAAACCTGTTTCTTTTTAAAACCAATATTGTTTTATTTATCTAAATTAAATCACTAAGAGTTCACTTACATAAAAATGTAGATTTACTCAGTGCCCTACTGATGCATTTTTTATCATTTTTTTGCTATTGTAAACAAGGCTTTGATGACTATTTTTAGATTGGACTTCTGACTATTATTAGAATATGCCTAGGGTTAATTTTTAGTGGAGGAATTAGATCATTTGACATAAACATTATAATACTGATAGTTATTGCTAAACTGCTTTCTAAAAAGATGCTCCACTGGTAGATGAGAATGCTGAATCATCAATATCTTCTGTGGAGTCATCAAGGTTTTCTAATTTAAAACATTCTATTGCTATTTTAACTGGGCTTGTATAAAATATATTGAGTAAATTATGGAGAACTCATATCTCACAATATTGAGCATCTCTGTTTAAGAGCATGATATATCTTGCTTTAATTTTCTTCATTTCCTCTAGTTTATTTTTATAGTAGTTTTTTAATGGGGCCAGCATATTTCTTAAAATATTACCATCTGTTTATTGCTATCATAAAATATTCTTTTTCTTTTCATGTATTTTCTAACAAATTCTTTGCATATCAGATATTATTGATTTTTATATATTAATTTTGTAACCAATTGCTTTTTAAATTTCTTTTATTTCCCATATTGTTGTTGAGTCTCTGTTTTCTACATATGTAAATCCTATCACCATTAAACAATGATCATTTTCCCTTTTTTATTCCAATTTTAAAAATCTCATTTCCTTTGCTCATTTAACTGGTCAGGACTTTGAGAACAAGATTAACTAATACTTGAAATAGTGAGCATTCTTGCCTTGGCTTTAACTTTTCATTCCCTACTTATTGCTTAATACAAAAACCATGCATTGCTTTTACATTTAAAAAAAAAAATAAAATATTTAAAAAATTTTTGTTTTGTCTTCAAAATTATATCTTTGACTAAGCCTAAGAAATAGTTTTCATGTTTCCTCAGCATTGCAACACTTAACATTCTGAAAATAATGACAGTCTTTGCCTTTTCTGTTACCTGCAAATTCTTATACTAGCAATGGACATTATAGTAAAAATTAAAAAAAAAGTGATCACCGGGGAGCAGATATAATTAACACAAAGAATATATTGTTAACAAACAAGCTGTCAGTGTAAATTCCACAGGGGGAGTTACCACCGTGGTTCAGAGCTGATCAGAGGTGGCCATTCAGTGGATGGCCATTAGTAAAAGATGAGTTAAAGGGTAGAAAAGTGGAGAGCACTTAACTCGGGGGTTCGCGCGTTCTATAAGATAGTTACCCAGGTTCGTTTCAACATTTTTGTTGCTAAAATCAGAGCCATTACTAAACCTGCCTTCTAGAGAGAAAAGGGCCTAAATGGTTTAAAGGGTGTAACTCCATCATGAAGAAAGACATTCAAAAGTTCTGGATTGGAAAGCTGATTTGGTTTATTACTTTGACTATCAAACATTTTAGTTTAAGAAATATTTTACTTGAGGTAAAGAGACCATATTGCTCTTGTACTTAATTCATTCCCAGGGGCACTCAGCGTTCTAAAGGATTCAAGTATTTTTATCCATCTTCTCTTCTATTACTTGTTTTATTTTGTCCTGCAATAGAAGGGGAGATACAGTGAAAAAGCGAGTCGAGTTTGAGTAGGAGTGTTTCAGCGAGAGTGGAATTTGTATTCTTTACGAATATTTCATCACAGACTTGTACAATTACTTACAGATAAGAAGGTATAATGTTTAGATTTCATATCATATTTTTGCAGGATTATTTTTGAGAATTAGGTAATTTTATTTATTATTTATTTATTTATTTATTTATTTTTAGGAGAAAGTAAAAAAACAGTCTTAGGATAGACTTAAAATCAAACCTGCAAACTACATTCTACCATAAGCAGATCATTATGCCTCTAATTTATTTCTGAACTGTGTGTGTGGAGAAAAAGAATTAGTAATAACTATAATGGATACATATTTTTGTTAGCAACTAATTTCTCTCTCCAGATATCTCTTAATTGTTCAAAATAGTGTTTGGAATTCAAAGCTGTGTTACAGTTTATTACCTAGGGCTTCGACTCAAGACTTTTCTGGATATTGCCCCATATCTAGAAGTTTTGTGAGAATTAACAATAAAGGACTGTAAGCGTGCTATCAGAATTTTCACTGTGAATTCCACGCTTGTCCACAAAGCAGCCCTATCCAGCATCACCCAGAACTCACTGAGTCCTTTGACACTACTTGGGATCCTCATGGTGCTTCTGCTGAGACCTCTTCTGCTTTCAAAGCTGCCTCAAGAGCTCTGTGAGTGCTGGCCATCAAGGTGCATTCTCCTGAGCTCCTGTCGCCTGTCACGTGCATCAGGCACTGCCAGCACTCGGCATGGTGATCACGTGCTGGGGCTGACTTCTTTGGAGACCACAGTGCACCAAAGCCACCTTGCTTTCCACGCAGACGACGGGGTAATGATCTTTTTCTTCCAGTCTCCTTTTTCATTTAAACTTTGCTACTGATACCAAGCAGAGCTCATTGTTCCCTGTATTACTTCCCTATAGCTGCTGTAACAAACTTAGTGCCTTTATAACAACACATTTATTATCTTAAAGTTTTGGAAAATTAGAAGTCTGACACAGGCCTTACTGGGCTTAAGGTGTTGTCAGAACCATGTTCCTTTCTTGCAATGTTGGGGAAGAGTATGTGTCCTTGCATTTTCTGGCTTCTAGAAGTCACTCATATTCCTTGACATGTGAACCCTGCCTACAGCTCTAAAGCAAGCCAAGCTGCATCTCTGATCATGCTTTCACAGTCACCTCTCCCCCTGACCACAGCAAGGAAATGTTCTTCACTTTTAAGGACCTGTGGGATTAGACCTGGCTCACCTGGGTAACACAGGAAAACCTCCCCATCTCATGGTCCTCAGTCTTAATCATATATGCAAAGTTCCTCTTGCCACAGTCACAGATTCCAGGGATCAGGACATGGACTACATGAGGGCCATTGTTCTGCTAACCACATTCTCCAACAGCACACAGAATTTTTGGTATAAAAAGTTGCTTTAATTGTGTTATTGAAGTCTCCTCAGCCTTTGAAGAATTTAGTCATTAATCCATTCATTCATTATACCTTAGAATATATTCTGTGAGACATACTCTGCTCTATCAGCTCTCTTTGAATACAATTCTGGTAATTCTCTGTTTGCACTAGGATCTAAGTCCTGCCCTATTATGTTTCCTGTCTTGGTTATATTTGCCATGTGTAGTCTGTATTATGCTTTCAGGTTTCTAGGTTTATATATGGGAGGCACTGGTGGAACACTAGAGGGTTGTAGGAGTACAGAAGCCAGGATATTTCTCAAGTTCTGCCTCAGGCAGCAGTTTTTGCAAGTGGCTGTGTCTTCAAGGTAGCAAGTTCTCTCTGAATCACTTTCCTTTTGTAGACCCATTTCCCAGCGAGCAAGCCTGATATGATTTGAACGCCCTCCCAAGCTTCTAATGTCTGGTATTAACACCTCCCCACTGCATTCCTTCAGCCCTAAAGGGGGTGATGGCTTTCTGCTATACCTGATCATTAAGTTACCTGGCCATGCCCTGCTTGGCTCCTCATTTCTTTCATTACCATTTTAACCCCTTTCCTGTATTAAGTTCCCTGTGTTGAAAACACCAGGAGTGTTTCCTGTTTTCTCACTGACCTCTGACTGATACATAAACATAGTGTGCTCTCTTATATGGACGTTCAGCTCAAACCCTGACTTTTTTGCTAAGACAATCCTAGAAAACTAATATACTTGCATTTGGGGATATAAACCTCTTCTGTTGCTGCAAATGTCAGTAGACCCTGCTGCATTCACAAAGTCTCATGTGAACTATATTTTTGGGGAGGCGAGGAGAGGGTAAGATGTTGCCACAGAAGGACTAGAGAAAGAGATCTATGTTCTCTGTCTAAATCAGTGAGTTCCAGAGAGAGGAGAGCTGAAAGGAGATATTGAGATGGAGAGTTCCACAAGAGCACTGGGAACACTGGTGATGAGGGACACGTGGGAACACTGGTGATGAGGGAAACACTCTTGATGAGGGAAACACATCCCTGTCCTGATCTCACCTCAACACCCTCATCCCCAAACACATCCCTCACCCCCACCCTGTGAGAAATGTGAGAAACAGGGAGAGACAGCAGGACTTTCACAGTCGCAGGGTGGTGTGCCCTGATCACATAGCCAAATTCTACGTAAATTTTAAAAGATATTAGATATGCTTATTTTCTGCTCTGGTTATTGGTGGAAATAGAAAAAAGGGCTAAATGGAAGAGCTATGGAAACAGCTGAAGAAGACTGAACACTTCAGATCCAAGATACCACAAAATGATAATCGTCATGTGATTAATGAATTGCATTTATCAGTAGTAAAGAGAGCAAAGGCATCAGGCAGGAGGAAGAGCTGCCTGCGCACCTACACTTACCATGGCAGCTAGAGCAGGTCATAGCTCCAGAGCAAGAGAAAAGGGGGCCTTAATATCACTGGAATGTGCATGATCTCACGTCACTCAGATGCATAAACATTTACAAACCATGCACTTACGCTCATGTATCTTTACTCATGTTGTTCCTTCCACATGGCAGATTCTTCATTCCTTCCTATGCATGTTCAAATGATGAAATTCTTTAAGCATTAGATAAAATGCCATCCTTCCTACAGCATTGCTGGGTGAATTACTCTTGCCCCTCTCCTCTTTATTGGCTTTATAATTCCCTTTAGCACTTAAATTAATTGAAATTTTTACAAATCCATTTTTTTAAACCACCCACCTGTGAAAAGTTATTGCTTTCTTCACCCTCTAATAGCATAGAAGAAAACCAATAAATACAATAGGTGCTGAAAAGTATTTGCTGGATAAAAAGTTGGTTTGGCTTCTTTAGGTAGTGACTTTAAGGAAAGAAGAACCTAAAACTCAAAACCGTTTTTTAACCAAGGTAAAGATTCCATTGTGGTTCTTTCCCCGTAAGTATTAGCATCCATGCCTGTAAGGTTGGTTTCTCACCTTTGCATTTGCACTACTCTGTCATTTCATTGTCCTATGTTAGGTTACAGAGGAGAAAATGGTTACAAAGAGTTGGAAACTTACCGCACATTGTGCAATATTTTATGGCAGTAATCTATCCGTGCTTCTAATATTTTGCATAGATATTAATGCCTGCTACTTTTCTATGAGAGATGCCAACATTACATACATTTGTCAATCACGCCGCTTTGCATGCAGTTAAGCCCAGTTCAACACTTGTTTTCCTGGTGCTTACTCTTCACTATATCCACATATAAAAAAGATAGAAGGAATTATAAGACATGATATAGTCATCTCCAAGAAGCTGATAATCAAAGTGAGGAGACGTGTCAGAAGCATAGGAAAATTTTAGATAGTTGTGCAAGCAAACATGGGATAGCTAGAAAATGAATAATGAAATAATCGATTACAGTGCTGTCAGAAATTGCAGCTTAACCTCATTAAGGCACTCTGTGGCAGAAGCAACCACACATGCAGCAAGAAGCGATACAATTCCACATTCAATCGTGGGCTACAATTTTGCCTTCTCAAATTTTGACCTGTTCTGAATTTTGATTACTGCTTGTGAATTTGCACTTGATTTCCTGTTAAGTGATCTGCTTTAGTTTCTAGATTTTTGGCTGAAGTCTTCTGTCACCTACCTGGCAAAGATATAGAAGATTATACAGTTCATAGTGAAAGCAATAGCTACTATCTACTTAGCACATCTTATGTGCCTTGCTTTCTATGTGTTTATATTATTATTATTATCTTGAAAGGTAAATATTATTAAAAAAGGATTATATTTTATAAATGAGAAAAATCATTTTAAAAATGAAGAAAATGGTGGTCATGTAAATTTCTATAGGACACAGAACCAAGTGAATGATGAAAATGGGATTCATATCCCACTGTGTTGAGTTGCAAAGTCTGTAAGCTTGGCACTGTACCTGGTGGAATTTAAAAGATGGAGAGATTACCATTGTCTCAGGGCAATTAAAAGATTATGTGAAAGAAGTGTCATTACTGTCATCCTGTGAATGAAGGGTAGAATTTTGATAGGTAAGGCAGACAGAATTCCATATGGAAGTAATAAATGAACAACTACCTATCTGATGTTATAAACGGATCTGAGAAATGGTACACCCTTTAGTCATTTTAGGGGCAGTAGAGTAAAATAAGACTTGTGTAGATATATAGAACTTCTTTGCACTCACTTTTGTCAGCAGTGGTCAAGGGAGTCTCTGGCCGAAGATAACCTCTGGCCAGAGACAGTACTCTGCGCCCCCAGTTCTTGTCTTGCTTGTAGGAATGAATTCAAACAAGAAACAACAAATAACAGCAAAAGCAGGTGAGAATTTATTTGTAGCAAAGAAATACACTCAGAACCTGAGAGGACATCTCAGCTGCCCGAAATCGAACCAAGTGCCCTGAGCTGGCTGAGATTGGACCAAGTGCCCTGATATTTGAGAGTTTAGAGGATTTATACCCCTAGGCTGGAATGGCCCTAAACAAGGAGTAAGTCTCCCCCTCCCTCATGTCTCAAAAAATATATTTTCAAACTATAAGGCTCCTTCATCCAGGTGCTATGCCACCAGCTAGACCACCTCCTGGGGGGCTCTGACTCTTTCCTGCTCATAGGGACTGCCACTTCCATTGCCTATTTTCAGCTTGTCAGGTCTCACACATATCCCCTCTAAGCCCCAGCTGCCTCTCCCAGCTTATATCTTTCTAGCTGCCTACTCTAACACTTTGTTCTCTTAATTTTGTGCATGTTGCTAAATTATTGAAAGTTTTGAGCAATGAATGACATAACAATATAAGGATTACTTTATAATTTTGTTTGAGAGGTTTTTGGAGATTTTAATTTCCTGATATTAGTTAGAGAGGTGTTAAAGAAACAATCAACTTTGGAGATATTAAATGCAAAATCCTATTGATTATTAGCTAGAGTACTTAAAGAGTTTTGCTTAAAAGGGAAACATCTTGGAGCCACTGAGGCCCTCTCAGTAAGGTGAAGGCACCCTTGAAGCTTCTGAGAGGGACCTCAGATCCATAGCTCTAGATTTGAAAGTAAGTATAATTTTTACTTTGCTTTAGAGTGCTCAAATGCAGAAGTAACAAGAAAATGGGCAAAGCAAGGAGGTTAAGATTTGGGGTTTATAATGTGGCAGCTGCAAAATCCACATTGATCTCATAATTTGGGACAAGCGTAAGAGCTGGGAAGTAGCCAAGTCTAAGAACAATTGTTGAGTGGGCTAGTCATTTAGCTCTGTTAGCTTTATGAGCTCACATTAGTGTCCTTGGGCAATAGCTGGAGTGTGTCTTCAAAGGCAGCTTGCTTAGTAAGCTGCTGTATCTGCTGTTAGCACTCACTGTATCGTCTCAGCCCAAGATTTTCCTAGTCTTCCCAGTTACCACTAGATGTTGCCCCAAGAACCAGGAATTCTGTTAGGCTGAAGTAACATCACTGTTGTCTAGAATGGTGCCTTGCCACGGTCGTGTCTAATCTACCTAATTTCCCAAATGCTCCTCATGATGAGGCCTTTCACACTGAACGCAGCCTTCTCTTTCCAATGCAAGTCAGTCTCTCTAGCTCATGCACACATACATTTGTATTTGTCACTCTCTCTATTACTTGCATTTTCAGTTCAGATCAGTCTATCAGAGCTAAATGATCTTTGACAAATCACCATGTACCGATGGAAGTGGTTGCTCCCGCTTAAACTGATATGTTAGGGAATTCATTCCCTTTCCCATTCTATGCCTGATTCTCCTTTGAGGAATTACATTTAACCTTTGAAATTTTATGAGAATATTTTGTAGCCATTCTATAGCCATTCTACTGCCATGATCTCTGTAAAGGAATATAGATGTTTAAAATCGTTATCCTTCTTTGAAAGTTTGAAACCATCCTATTAACAACCAAGCATCATAATTTGATACCCTGTGTCTGAGGTCTTTGGTTCAAAAGTTGTATTTCAAAAACTCTGCCCTTAGGGACATTTTCTTTCCAAAAGAAGGAATAATTAGTTCCTAAGAAATGACACAGACACACATTGTCAGCGTAATTAAATGTGCTGCTGCCAAGCTCAGGCAAGTCTACATTTCTGCCATCCTGCCTGATGCCAGAGCCAACATGTTTTTTGCGTATTATTTTATAATCACCACTTAGAGAAGCTATTGGAAGCTTTTTGAATGCCAGGAAAACCATAAAATAAGACTGCCTACCATCCTGACAATGCCCCCAATGCTAAAACATAGTCATTTCATCCACTCTGAACACTTGTCTTTTGCATCAGTGTACCAATTTTATAGGAACTATTCTGCTCTCTAAAACCATCAGAAAAGAGTTTTCTGTGGCTTCCTCTTGTAATCAATGGCAATGGACAGTGATGTGGCTCAACAGTGAAAATCAAATTTGATCAGCAACTCCTGGTTTTAGGCCAAGTTCTAAAACTTGGTATGGAGCGGGGTAGTTATTATTTTTGGCTATTTCCCCTCATTGTCTCTGTCCTGGTATCAGACTTAACTCTCATGGTGACTGGATGGGGCTTGGGGATGTATGACTAAGCACAGGGACCCCATTCCCTGGATACAGGGATTCTTCTATGATAAGAGCTTGACCCAAGTATATAGGGTTGCTAGATAAAATACAGGATTCCTACTTATATTTAAATTTTAGATAAACAATGAATGGATCCAGGTTATGACATTTTTTTTTTCACTTCAGTAGAAATCTCATCCAATATTAAATAGAATATATTCATACCAATGTAGGCTTATATAGAAGTCTTATATTTGTTGATTATCTGAAATTAAGTTTTAAATTGATGATCTGTATTTTTGTTTGCCTTTCCTAGCAACCCTAAAAGTTGGGCTAGAAACCTCCCCTCCCTTTATGAACACTAGGAGAGACAACTTTTGTTGTGGAGGTATGGGGAAGACAGACACAATCTGATAGCCACATTTCCTGATGGATAAGAGAAAGAGTCTCTCAAGGAAGGTAAATCAAGTAGAAAGAAATAGATATTGTTTGAGTGGCAGAAGAGATAATGACCTCTGAGTTCCAGCTCCCATCTGCTGGTCCTGGCTCTTCAGCTGTTCCTTTTATACCATGTACTGCTACTGTCCCCAGCATCCTTCCCAGGTGTGTGAGTCAATACTTGCTTTTTGTTGCATAAGCAAGTTTGAGTTGGGTGCTGCCACTTTTAACATCTGTATTTTTCACACTCTTTTAGAGTATGCAGCACTCTCATCTTGCCCCCAGCCTTCTTTGGCTTTCCCCAGGGGATGTGCATTCTGGGCTTCTCTCATGTTTTCTGGAAGCAGTCAGTCCCCAGAATGACTTTTATGGGTAGAGACCTTCATGGGTAAGAGGAGAGGCTGAAACATACTTTCTTTTACTTACTGCACAGAGAAGCGACAGTGCCTATAAGGAAAATGTTCTTTATTCAGGAAAACAGTGTAGTTCAAATTTACCAAAGTATGAATGCTAGAAGACAAACACTTGCAGAGATATAAGAAAAGGAAAAGTAGCACTTTGCTTCCTGAATATATCAAGTAATTTTGAAAATTAAAGATAAATTAAAATTGTCAGTAGGGGTCTCCAGGCAAGAAATAAATTTCCTCAAAGGAAGCCTAGTAAAAAAGTGGAGATGAATGAGAAAAGTACAAGGAAACACTGTATGCCTTCTTTAGGTGTATTTTTTTTTAATTAAAAAAATCTTTTTCAATTATAGTGTATATGTTTAATAATTTGTATTAGTTTTGGGTACCTTCTTTATTTTCTTTTTAATATGGTTTTATTGATTTTAGAATGAGAAGGGAGAGGGATAGAGAAAAACATCAATCGGCTGCCTCCTGCAAGCCCCCTACTGGGATCTAGCCAGTAACCCGGGCATGTGCCCTGACCTGGAATTGAACTGGTGACCCCTTCTTTCATGGGTCAATGCTCAACCACTGAACCACACTGGTCACACCCTTCTTTAGGTTTTGAGTTCCTTTTGGATTAACTGCCAAATTAAGTCCCCCATGAGTAAATGAGTATACATTGTAAGAGTCTAGTATATGAGCTTTCCCAACTATGTAGAAATTGTGTCAATTAGTTTCAGCTCTGTGGAACATTAGTCATAAACACTTGAAAGTGCTCTAATATGGCCATAGGTTACCCATAAGACTAACTTTAAAATCTTTACCATTCTATCCTGGAGAAATAGGAGTCACAATAGGATAGATTATTAGGCTAGGCTAAGGCCAAATATCAAGAATCCCAACATTTAACACAGTTAACCCATTAGACAGGTTTAGAGTCTATGGCAAAGGCACAGATCAGGAGCTGAGTCTCAGATAAAATGGGACAGATTTGAGAAATCAATCCTTCTGGGCCAGAGATTTTCCTAGTGTGAGGTAAATAACTACTCTTGACAGCTAATATAGAGACCAGAACCCACCACTCAGGGTCTTGACAAAGAGTCAGAATAAGGTGATTAACATCAGATGGATCTGTACAGCTTTCGCTGTAGAGACTTGAACACAAACCTACTTCTTTTGTACACCTTTACTATCCTGTTGGTGTAAGGATACTGTAGTCAAGGTGGAGGCAGGTAGAGGGGAAGTGGGGTAAGGAAGAGTGAGGAGAAGAAAATGGGAGGTAAGGGCAAATCATATTTGCTGAATGCTTCCCAAGAGGGTTCACGAGCACTACAAATAATAATACACAATATGTGCCACTTTTTCTTTAAAAACAATTTTACAGACTTCAAGAAGATTCTATACCCAAAATCTTCACAAAATTCTTCACAAGAATATTTACATCAAGTAAGGTACATCTAATGCAAATGGTCCTCAAGAGATTAAGGAACATGTTCATAGTCACCTGAATAATAAATAGGACAGTCTGGGCTCCAACCCAGGGTATCCCGAGTAATCTTTTTCAGGAGTTTTTTAATTCTTGTGCCTATTTTATTTTGATATCCCATTTATATAGAAACATGTGATTTGGCTTTCTGTTTAGTACCCTGTATAAGGTCTTCTCTTTAAAATAAAGAGCAGCACAGAGATGAGATAAAGGAGTGTACAGAATGTCAGAATAAACCAGGCATCAGGTGGGGCAATTATGATTGGAGAAGACATCAGGACTTTAGAAAAGGTATTTTAGATGTCACCAAACAAGACCACTTAAAGTAAGCCTTCAGAGTGCCAGAATCAAAGAAAACACAAAACCATGAAAATGTGAATACTTTCAGTAACAGTTAAGGTGAAGGGACTGTTCTTGGCAATGACTATGAACTATATTTGATGGAGAGAAAAATAAATGAACAGATGAGATTGTCTATAATTTCTACAGAAATATCTTTGATATGGAAGGCAGGTGGCCCTCCTTGACATCCATCATCTTAGTTCTATAACAAGTTGTATTCACTTATATTCTCTATTGCACACATGCCCAGGCAAAATTAATGGTTAAAAATTTGAAAATGCATAAAAGTGATTGCTCACAGTTGGGATGTACATGCTTTTGGCAGTAAAACAGGAATAGATTTGTTAAAAATTCATTTTATTTAGGATTGTTTAAAGAGACTCTGCTCGGTTGCATTGCCTTACATATAAGGACAATGCTGCTTTAGCTTGTGGCTTTAATGCTATGTTTTTTGTGGACTGGTTGCCAGTGATTCTGGCCTGTGAGACTTCTGCAGAAGTCTCTTGGCACTCTCCTCCCTCCTGATCTCTTTTTCCTTCTTTGAAGCTAAAAACAGTTGTACTGGAATTAGACAGGAAAGGCCAGGAGAATTTTTGACTTAATTTTGACATTGTTGAGCTACTAAGCTAACACAAGCAAATTTTTTACTTTCAGATTTTATATAATGTATGAAAACACCCCTTCTTGTCTAAATCACTCCTAGCCAGCTATTTTATTACTTACAGCCCAAAGCATTCCTAACTGAATCCTGAATTCCTATATTTCTTGTTTTCTCTTTTTAAGCTTTCTATTGGTCTCTCTGCTATGGAGGATTTTTAGTCCTTTTGGCTGCCTAGCATTTGAATTCCCTTCCTGTGTCATATGAGTCTTGGTGAGAGGCAGAGTAAACTTTATACTATAGAAACTGAAAATGGCCAGATACTCACCTTACCAGCCTCCTTTGAATCCAGGGTTCAAATAAGGATTTTTAACTGGATGTACCCATACCAGGTTTTGAGTGTGAACCTGGTGACATGGAGAAACATGAAAAATGGATCATTCTCTGATTAAAAAAAAAGAAAAAAGAAAGAAAAAAAAGGTAGTTATAGCAAAATTGTGCTCTGCATATAAGTGGCAGCAGCAGCTAGGATAATTAGTATTCTAGTCTTTATAGAGGCAAAAGTCCTTCCCTTATGAGCCTGGTTTTGCAGTTTAATTTGTAGCATTGTTTAAAGATGCATAGTTTTGAGCAAGATACTCCAGCTCTCCTAGTGATTCAGAGAGCTATACACAATAGCCTTTTTAATCAATTCTCCCCCCACCCTGGCTTAATCAGCCATGGGTGATTTCTTTTGCTTGCAACTAAAAACCCTGCCTGATGCATATTCCATTTCCTGAGCCAAAGGAATAGAGGTCAGAGGAGAGACAGCCTAGACAGTAGAAACACCTCACAATTTTTGCCTGAGTATTCAGCCACCTTTCACAAATGCATTAGCATGTTAAATAAGCTGACAGGAGAAAGGAAAAGTAAGGAAAGAAGCCCAATACACATTTTTTAGAATTAAAAATCATGAAATTTATGGCTCTAAGTGTTTATATAAAAATACTTGGTAATATTTCAGGGTAACTTTTAAAATGTTAATTTGGGTTTTTTTCTCTATTTTTTCTTTTATATTCTCATTCAAATAGGTAGCCAGGCTCTGTGCTGCTTTGTCTCAAGGAAAATTTAGATATGACTACACTGAAGTTTCACTTCCACCCAGATTTTCATTTTCTAACAATCTAGGCCTTTTGAAGAGATTATCCTAGGTGACCTTGAGGGAGAGGAGTGAGAAAATGCCGCATGAGAGAGATGAAAGAAAAGGAATTAATTTCCCTTATACTGAAAAAGTTTCCTCTTCATAGGGGTGCAAGGAGGGGGGATCATTCTAAGGGTATCTCAAGGGTCATAGCAGGGACTCTGCCCACTGTCAGTGCAGTGAGGAAGCAAGACTCTAGGGAAGAATGCTGTGTGGCTCCCAGGCTTGCCAGAGATTCTTGCATCCCCGGTGTGGCATGAAGAAGGCAGGGCCCAAAGAGATCATGTGGAACATGTCTAGGTAGTAACCATTTGGCAGATGGCCAACGATCCTCTGTCACTGGGCTACTTAAGACCCTCACGTAGTTTCACTACTGGAGTGTTGAGGAGAATCCCCAGGAATTGTTGAGTTTGTATTTAGACTATCTTGGCAAGGGGTGGGCAAGAACATTTAAGTACATTTACAGAAAATAAAGAAATGCACTATTGTATTAGTTTGCTAGGGCTACCATAATGAAGTACCACACACTGGGTGGCTTAAACAACAAGAGTTTATTTTCTCACAATTCTGGAGGCTGGAAGTCCAAGGTCAAGGTGACAGTATGGTTGGTTCCTTCTGAAGTCTTTCTCCTTACCTTGTGGATGGCTGTCTTCTCTCTAAGTCTTCACATGGTCTCCTCTCTGTGTGTGTCTGTGTCCTAATCTCCTCATCTTATAAGGATTTTAGTCATATTGCATTGGTGCCCATCCATATGACTCATTTTAACTTAATTACCTCTTTGAAGACCTGTCTCTAAATACATCACATTCTGAGGTACTGAGGGTTATGACTTCAACATATGAATTTAAGGGGAGGGACACAGTTCAGTCCATAACTATCTTTTGTCCAACTGAGTGTGAAATTGTGTGAAATAAATTTCTCTGGATGATATTACTAATGATGATGTTACTATTAATGATAATATTGCTAGTAATATAAATAATAATAGCAAACATTTTGCAATACTTATAAGGAAATAGACACTTTCTAAACACTTTACATGGTAACTCCCTATAATAGACTAATGTAAGAAGTATTATTATTTCTATTTTATTAATGAGGAGATTGAGGCATAAAACATTTCTGTAACATTTATAAGCACTATGCTATCCTGCTTCTCAATAAGTAATACAGTAATTATTAAGCATGAAAATCATGGCATAATTTATCTTTTAGTTGGGCCAGGACAAGGAGTACTGCTTATTGTCTCCTCTATTTTGTCCATGGTACATAAAGGCTTCTATCATTTAACTGCAGTAGCAGTCAGAAATGCTAAAATCGGTGAGGTAAAATCCTTGGAATTACCTCTGTTTTTATTCTAGATTATATGTGACTCTCTGCTGTATAGGTTATAAATGAAATTCATTGACATTCTGTGAGTCTACAGTCTGTCTCATTTTTATTTAATGGGCCTAGATAGGGTCCTGTAATAAAAATATCCTCTGACCTAGATCAATAAGGGTGTTACCACCTTTCTTTTGAAGTCCTTTGAAGTCTTAGTTTTTGGCCTTTGGGTACTTCCCCCTTGCTTAATCTGTTTGTTCATTTCTTGTACTTTCTAGGTTTTGGGTTACTTTGTTGGGAATCCTGTCAATCAGGGTCTAGAAAAGATTGTGTAAGACTCATTTCTTTTCTCTGATCACTACAGGGCAAAGCTCTAGCCGACTCTCTGACCCTGCGGAGGAAGAGTGGACTGTGTCAGCTTGTTTTAGAGCTTGGGGCACACTGAAGAATTGAGCATAGTGGTGAGTCATTTTGTGACCCCAAACCAAGGACGGGCTCTCTCAGTGGGAGGCCTCATCATTTGCAAAGTGGAAAAAGAATCAAACCTTTCTTAACAGAGCTGGTTGTTATGTGAAAACACTGCGAAGTATAAATAATAGGCAAGTAGTGTTTATTGTTTCTATTATTGTTGTTTTATTCTACTTCTTTGAAATAATCCAATGGCGGCAGATCCAAGAGTCACTGGATAAAAACAAGAAAGAGAACTATCTCTTTGAAATAAGGATACAAAAACATTTAACAAAAATGGTTATTGCAGTTCATCTCAATACTGGCTGCATTATAGAATGGCTAGGAGGCTTCTAAGTAATGATATCTGGCTTTATCAAGATTAATTAAGTTGGTAGTTCTGGAAGTGAGGCCCAAGAATTAGTAGTTTTGGGAAGTTTTCCAGGTGATTCTAACATAAATTTAGGATTGAGAACCAGTGTGCTATAGAAAGAGATATCAGGATTAGTCAGCTACCAGATGTGTATAAGGAAAAACTGAATAACAGTGTGTTAAATAAGACTGAAGTTCCTTTCTCTCACATTTTGGAGGTAAGCCATCTGGGGCTGGTGTGGTGGCTCTATGACATTATCAGGTACCTAGGATCATATTATCTTCTTCAGCATATGAATTTCCTTTACAAGGTCACCTCATACCATGATTCATTATTTATTTATTCAACCAGTATTTATTGAGGGTCTATCCTGTGGCAGTTCTAGAATCTGGTTGCATTTTAGATAGAGTGGCTACAAAATATCTTGCTGAGGAGGTGATATTAGAGTAACTCGAAGCTGGATGAAACATTAAAGATCTTTGGTAAATGTATTTACATGGACAATTATATAAGGTAGTTCTTACTGTAACTTTGGTTTGCAACTATACTTCTTTTCGACATCATTTAAGAAACTAATGAATAAAAACAATAATTGTTCTGTGTTTTTGGATACACAATGTAGAGATGTAGTGAGTGACATCAATAACGGAAAGGGAATAGGAATGGAACTATAAAGGAGAGGAGGTTTTTTTATGTTTGATGTTAAGCTGGTATATATTAAAATTTTATGATTTTAGGATATTAAATATAATTACCATGGTAACAACAAAGACAAAAGGTAGGACAGTAGTTTCCTGAGTTTGGGGAGAGGGAAGAATGGAGAGTTATTACTTAATGGGTAGAGGGTTTCAGCTCTGCAAGTTGTAAGAAGTTCTGGAGATGTGTGGTTGTGATGACTGAGCAACAGTCTGAAGGTACTTAATACTACTGAAGTTTACACTCAAAGATGGTTTATGTTATGTATATTTTCCCCAAATTTAAAAATAAGTAATTTAAAATAGAATTAGTAGTTATGAAATTAGATGAGAACACTTATCATGGTTTCGTGTCTTTTTTCTGTACTTCAATTTAGTTGTGTGGGTGCAGTTCCACCACAGATCCAATGAAGAAGTGAGTTTGTCAAGGTTATAAGACAATAGGTGATGTGAGAAAGGGGTCAAGGAGTTAAGATTATACAAAGGATGAACTTCATGACTGATTGTAAGCTGATCGCTAAAACTGGAGCCATTAAGATCGGGCTGGAAACAGGAGACAACCAAAGGGCCCTGACCCTATTGAGTCAACTTCCTTTATACAGCCTTCCTGAATGTCCCAATACATTTTAGAGGGCAGTTAGTCATGTTTATATGGAATTCTGGAAAATTAATTTTATTCTGAGGAGCAAAGTGTCTTGCTAAAAATCGTGCTATTTACTAGGGAAAAAGGGGAAAACACATATAGAGAATGCATGTAGAAAGCAAATAGTCTCCTCTGTCACAGTATGAAATAATGTCCTGTTTAATGAGTCTCTTTGGGAAAGAGGACTACAAAAGAGGTTGACTTAGCCTTGGGGGAAGGAGATGTTCTCCTTTAATCAAAGCTAGGGACAGGCCATTTAGGCAAAACATGTGAGTCAGACAACAGTATGTTTTTGCTCCTCCATCTGTCTCACTTCATCGTCTTCTCCCTCAGGCATACTGGGTAGACATTTTCAAAGGAGACGAAACCTTAAGCTAAAATGTGTGACATCTCATTGGTGTGGGTCCCAGTTTAGGAAGGAGAAATAGTTTAAGGGATATGGGGAGCATCCTATAATGATGCCACTTGGCCATTCCCTACCTGAATGCTGCTAAGGATATCACTGGCCAGTGCTACATGGTTCAATCTTTCAGACTGTCAATCTGGCAACAGCCATTAAATTCGGTCTGAGACCAAATAAAGAGGAGCATATTGCAAGTGGATTGAGTAAAGGTTAATAGCATAAAAGATGCAGAAATCATGATTAGACAGCTGTGGGACTCGTACATTTCACAACTCAATCAGTGAATGCTGGGGAGTTGAGTAAATCTCATGGCATCTAGCCGAATCGGCCAGGACAAGTTTATCTCTGTGATAGAAACACCTTTTGTTTTCTGGTCACTGAAGAGCTAAATAGAATTGACTGACGGTTTGCCACATGCCACCAAGAGATATCTTAGTGCGCCTGATAGACGACAGAATAAGAATGCTGCTTAACATGAATTTTATTGCATCTGAGCACCTGCTCCAGCCAACAGTCATTACTATCTAGGGGAGTCTGTGCTCAGATTATCATTATTCCTATATCTTTGCATTTGTATTCTGCCACCTACTGTGCAAGGTAAAATTGATAAATGGAGCTACTGATTGTAAGTGGCAGAAACCTGTGGCTGCAAGTCCATTGCAAGCCTGGGATATTAGGAAAGTTTGGGAGGGGGGAGTTGTTTAAGTAGTTGGAACCATTGTCTAGATATACTAGTCTCCTCCCCCTCTCTCTGTGTCTCTGTCTCTCTCATATTCAATCTCATTCCATCTCTCCCTCCTCTCATCTCTCTCTGTCTCTCTTCTCTGTTAATTTTTGTCAAAATATCTCATTTAATAAGACAGGGAAAATATGTAATAACCAGGACAAAACCATCAGGCCAAAAATACAAATCTCTGATCAGTAGTGTAAATGCTAGAGTTGTAGACTGCCATGTATCAGCTCCAGGCATAACACTCAGAATAGTCAGGCCAGCTGTTGAAATACTGAAATTTCTCTTTCCGAATGGTACATATCTGCTGACCCAAGCCTTCTGAATATATCCTTGCCACAGAGCCCCTTGGTGGGTCCTTAAGGGGCTCCAAACCCCTATGATATCCTCAGTAAGTAGAAGTTAAAGAACTGGACCTTAGCATGGCAGGGGGCCAGCAGGAAACAGCTCCTGGTGTCTAATCTGACTATTCTACACCCATGTTATATCAGTTGTTAACCGCTAGAATACCCTCTAAAGACTCAAAAAGAGAAGGCTGCTGTAGGGTAGAGAAAATAAAGCGAATTGCTTCTTTGTAATGCACTGGTCTTTTGTTCTTAAATATAAACCTAGGCACTTAGCCCTCTTGGGCCTTTGGTGAGGAGCTGAATCAGTATCCTTTTGCTTATCAAACTGTTTTTAAACAGGAATATTGACTCTGAATAGATGCGAAAAAACAAAAGGACATGCTCAATTCATGGGTTAAAGACCCCTATGTATCTAAATGACAATTCAACTCATTTTATGTGGTCTATTGTAACCCTTGCAACCTTTGCTTATTAATCTGTAAAATGGATTTATCACTGTATATTATTTGCAGGTGTCCTTCTATTATTAGAAGGCCCCCGAGGCTCCCAGAGGGATTTGAATTTTATTTTTTGCATATGTCTGCCTTCCCAAATTCAATAGGAGTAAAAATGTTTCGTATCTTTAGCAGGATTCATGTCTTTTCAATCATAGTTAACAATGGTATTCTGGACAGAAAGTGCATCCTCTGCCCCATTATTATGTGCATTTCTTTGAACCATTTGTACACTCTGTATGGTTGGGTCTGTACAGATTCAAATAGCACTGAGAGAGCCAATTTAAGGCTTGGGATGAATGAGCCTGGGCATTAGAGACCTTCTGGCACACACGTACCTTGCAAATCCCGTTGTTAAATTTGCAGTGGGTGTGATGGAATCTGCAGGTTAGGCACTTTACCCTTGTTAGTGCAAAAGCAAATTGTAAGGGCTCACACACAGCTCCTTGAGGAATAAAGAAGGAGAGGGAACAGAAAAGACTTTCTAAAATCTGATAGTTATCCCCCTTAGTATCCTGAGATGCAAATACATCAGTCAAAAAGGCTAACACCTTTGCTGATTTTAGCCTTGTATGCCAATTAAACACGTGCTATTATTTAGTAAAAGGAAATCAGAATGGCTTTTAGCACATTCAAAATGGAATTGGTACTATAAACAAGACTTCTACACACAGTTCATGGATAAGATGTGGTTAATGATGGGAAATTGCTAAAGATTAAGCTCATGATGGCATGTCTGGGAATTAAATATCTATTTTCTTAAAAATTTGTATTGTTATATAACAAATATATTAACGTGATATGATCATCTGTTAGAGCAGTGGTTCTCAAACTTGTAAGGACATTAACATCTCCTGGGGAGCTTTAAAAAATACTGACACCCTGGTCATACCCAAAGGGATTCTGATTTATTTAATCTGGGCTGTGGTCTGGGCAACCAAGTTTTTAAAATATCCCTGGTGAATTAAAAAAAAATTCCCAGCTTTATTGAAGTATAATTGACTAATATATTTATTTATTTTTATTTTTTATTTTTGGAAAATCAACTCATTTATTCATTAGTTTCTCTTCTTTTTTTCCTTTTTTTAAATTGAGAATATTACAAATGTCCCTTTATCTCCCCAATGACCCATTTGTAATATATTTAAAATGTACAATATGGTGATTTGATATATTTAAATGTGTAAGGATTCACACAAATTAATTAATAAATCTCTTGCCTCACATAGTTACTTTTTTTTTGTGAGAACGCTTATGGTCCACTGTCTTAACAAATTTCAATTACACAATACAGTGTTATCAATTATAGTCACCATGCTATACATTAGAACCTCAGAATTTATTCCTCTTTTAACAGTATTTTTTTTTTTTACCAACCACTCCCATTTTCCCAACCCCCAGCCCCTGGCAGTCACCAGCCTACTCTGTTTTTATGAGCTCAACTTTAAATTTTACATTCCAGCCCAGCCGGGCATGGCTCAGCGGTTGAGCGTCAACCTAGGATCCAGGTGATCAGGGTTTGATTCCCGGTCAGGGCACATGCCCGGGTTTGGGCTCCATCAATGACTTTCTCATCATTGATGTTTCTCTCTCTCTCTCTCTCTCTCTCTCTCTCTCTCTCTCTCTCTCTCCTTTCCTCTCTCTGAAATCAATAAAGATATATTTAAATAAATAAATAAATAAATAAATTTTACATTCCACATATAAGCGATACCATCTAGTATATGTCTTTTTCTGTCTGACTTATTTCATTCAGTATAAAGCCCTCCAGGTTCATCCATGTTGTAAAGTACAGGTTGACAGCCAGTGGGTGAGAATCATTTTGAACCATTTAGTTTAGAGTAAGATGCCTTATTGACATAAATGCTTTAAAAATAAGAAATTATTTTTTTGTTTTGTTAATCCTCACCAAAGGATTTTTTATCCATTGTTTTTTTTTTTTTTTTTTTTTCAAGCGAGAGTGGAAGGGAAGAATGAGGGGGAGAAAAAGAGAGAGAGAGAGGGGTTGCCTCCCACAAGTGCCCCAACTGGGGCAGGGATCGAACCTGCAACTGAGGTATGTGCTCTTGACTGGGAATCAAACCCACCTCAGACCCTTTGGTCCGTGGGCCTATGCTCTAATCACTGAGCCAAAGAAATTATTTATCTATGGCTGTATATTTTAATATACATATATTCTTCAAAATTATAAGTGACTCAGAAAATAATTGTCTAAAACTTTTAAGGCTTAGGAACACTTCAATTAAGAGATTAAATTTGTAATGACTATATCTAGTGTAAAATTATAAGGCAAAAAGTTTATAGAAATCTAGAATTGTATGTATTTTGGATGTTAAACTATCTTTACAAAAGTAAAACTTCTGAGCACACACAGTTAATTGTTTTAATAAGAAATGTTTTCCTGCAGGCACTTAGTAACAGCAAAGGTATTTCTATATAACATAATAATTTTGCTTTTTATTGAAAGAAAGATGATAATCTCTAGGTGGAAGATAATAGCAGCTGAATACTGATGAAGGTTTGACTGATTTGACTACAGTTAATTAAGAATTCGGGCATTTCTAAGACTCAAACCTGCTGTATATCAGAGGTGATGGGGATCGTTTTGACACTTCAAACAGTGTGTTGAGTGAAGTCTATTGTAACTTTGAGGTCAGAGAAAGGCTTTGATGTAATTATTTCTCATTGCTTGGCTACTGGCACAAAGAATAAATTCACTTCATTAGTAACCTAAAACCCTATTTGTGGGGCCTATTTAAAATGCCCATTAAAAAACATTGGAGGTCACTTTTTCTTCTTCCAGAAACAAATCACCCTTCTCACCTTGCCTTTGTTAAATCTGAGTAGGGGAAAATGTGAATATTGAAACTGATTTTGTAAAGCTAGGTGTTCCTAGGCAGCCCTCATCTGCCAGAGATCTACCTCCATCACAGTCTTTCCAAGGGGAAAAAATGTTATTAAGAGAAAATTATATACCAATTTACAAGGGGGAATAGCCTGATGGTTGATGGACAGCACTCTATGTTGCCAACAAACGTGTTTTAGAACTAAAAAGAGCAGTTTTTGAGAGTGCATTTCCCTAATATGAGAGGTTTTTGATTTATGGGTAGTTATGAAACAAATTATTCATTTTACAAAAGTCTCGGCACAAGGTGTCACAAGGCATTTTGTATAGCTGATGTTATTGTCCCCAAGGAAAATCTCTAAGGACAAAGTGAATTTTCAAGGATTTCAGGTTTTTCTTTCTTTATCATAATAAGTTCTATATTTCTTTTCCTCAGCTTATATGATGGTTAATTTTATGTGTCAACTTGAGTGGCTAGAACTTGCCCAGGTAGCTGGTAAACCAATATTTCTGGGTGTGCCTGTAAGGCTGTTTCTGGAAGAGATTAGCATTTGAATCATAGGACTGAAGATCACCCTCACCGATGCAGGAGGGCATCCTCTAACCCATTGAGGGCCTGAAAAGAAAGAAAACAACAATAAAAAAGAGGGAAGTGATTTACTCTTTGCTTGAATTGGGACATCTGTCTTCTCTTGTCTACAGACATCAGTTCCTCTAGTTCTTGGATCTTTGGGCTAAGACTGGGACTTACACAGCTTCTCTGGTTCTCAGGCCTTCAGACTGAATTACATCACCTGCTTCCTGATTCTCCTTCTTGCAGATGGCAGGTTGTGGGACTTCTCTGTCTCCATAATTCAATTCCTATAATATATTTCCTCTTATATATATCTGTATATATCCTATTGGTTCTATTTCTCTGCAGAACCCTGACTAATACAGCTTACATATCATAAAGAAATCAGGAACGTTGAAAATCATTCTGAATTTTCTTTTGGTTCTGTGCTGACAGCACCTAAGCCTTTCACATTGTAGATGTTTACCAGTGATTTCTTCGAATGAAAAGAGAGAGGAGTAAGCTATGACTTACAGCAATAAAGGTGAAAAAATTGTGATTATCAACAAGGACCTTCACCAACCTTCTACCATTTTTCTACCAGTCTTCACTATTTTTACCCAGGCCATTTCTGAGAAATAACAAGTGCTCCTTCTATGTTTCCCTGTACTTCTAATCACAACTTAATGCTAGTTTACTTTATTCCTTCCTGTAGGAAATATGAGGATTTTGGATTGCCTTTCTTCCTTAGAATGTTAAAAGTTGAACTTAGGGCCCTGGCCAGGTGGCTCAGTTAGTTGGAGGGGCCCTGGCCAGGTGGCTCAGTTGGTTGTGGATTGGATTTCTGGTCAGGGCACACACCTAGGTTGCCAGTTCTCGATCCCTGTTTGGGGCACCTATGGAGAGGCAACTGATTGATGTTTCGCTCTCACATCGATGTTTCTCTCTCTCTCCCTTCCTCTCTCCTTAAACTCAATAAACATAGCCTCAGGTGAGTATTAAAACAAAAAGTTGGGCTTAGGAAACCATAAGGTAAGAATTTAAAAGCTATAGCATAGCATGTGGCATTTGCCCAAAATAAAATCAGAGCTATTCTCAGAAGGTGGGACATGACACAAGTTCTCCTGAAACTTAGTCTAGTACTTTTTAGAACATGTTCCATCAACTTCTTGCTTAATCACTTGCTAGCCTGTGACAAAGACAATGTTATGATTCTTACCAGATCCTGTTTTATTTTTCTCTTCCTTGGCACATAAGACTGTATTTTTTAGTCTTCTTAGATTTGGAGCATGGATTAAACTGCTGGACAATGGGATATAGACAGAATTGATTTAAGCCAGTTTTAAGACTTGCACTAAAAATACTCTATATAATCCTATCCCCAGTCTCCTTTCCCCTCCTGGTTGGCCTCAGGCACCATGTTTTCCAGATGTTTTAGCTACACAATGGCAGGGGCCCAGAATCCTGAGTCATAACTTGAAGGAGAGCCATTGAGAGCAAACTAACCTTCACTGGTAATAAGAGAAAAATGAGGTTTGCTGTGTCGAGCCACTAAGGTTTCAGTATTTCTTTGTTACTGCAGTATTGTCTGTTCTATCTACATAGCCTATGACAGGTTGTGGGCTTCAATTCAAATGTATTTTTATCTACTATACAAACTCCGCTTTCTATGGTGAGGATTTTGAATTGTCTTCTGTTTTCTATGGTGAAACCACCCATGACTACTTTTAATTATAAGGAACACTGAATAATTTTTCCCATGTTTCTCTATTTTTCTTTTTTTTCATTTGACTTAGTTGTAGACTAACTCTGACCTTGGGCAAATTTCTCATGGGCTCTTTACCTCAGTTTCCTCAATATGAAATAGAAATAATGTTGTTTCTCTGTTTATTACTCCTGGCTGTCAAAAAGATGAATGAGTTGACAATTATTAGGAAAGTAGTGTATAAGCATAGAGAATTAAGTTATTATTATGTTATTCTCATAAGAATAGTAAAAAGTTCCTGTGCTGTAGATCTGGGAAATGTTATAAAGGAAAGATTTATGATTTTTTTCAGTGATTTGTTTTTCTTTGTAGAATTGGAATAATTCTTTTAGGTTACATAGATAATCTACTTATTTTAAAGCTTGAAGGCATCTTAATACGTCCACATGAATATTTAAAATGCTTCAGGGCACTGATATTAAAAATTTTATATCAGATAAGATGATTGATATAAAGAAAAACATGGGTGGCTTTTCATGCAATTTTATATTGCAGTACAAATGTGTAGATTCTAGCCTAGGCTTGAATGAAAAATAGTTACAATTCTTAGGGCTCAGTGAACCTTGTAAAAAATAATATGAATAATGGTTGATCTTACAAGACCAGTCTTTAAAAATTCAATTATTTTTTATAAAAAAAATTATTATATTTATTGGGATGACATTGTTTAATAAAATAAAAATTCAGTTCTTAATAAGGTGTGTGCTATTTTTTAAAAGCAGTGTTAATATTTAACCATAATGTTTTTAAATTTAGGTGATTATTATAAAGTATTCTTCATGATCCTGAACCATAACATAATTATGGAAGTTATATTTATTTTTAACTTTGAGATAATCTTAAAGTATCCTCAAATATACTTAATCTATAATATATTTGATTACATTAATCAAGGGTTAAAAATAGAAAAATAGGATTAATCACAAGATAGTTCCCTTGCTTCATACATTCACCTGATTTGCAGAACTAACTTCCCCAAAATTTCTCTCAAGTGATTCTAATAATCCCTAGAAAGTGGTCAGTCAACGTATGCTCCGCTGATAATCCAATATATGCCCTGTGCCTGGTAACCTCACGACATTGACCTTTCCTCCTCTTCATCATTGGCTCACTGGGTGAGATGTACTCTCTTGTTAGTATTCAAAACAGGAGCTAGGCTACTAATGAGCCTCTAGGTGCCACCTGGTCTGGCAATGCTGCCTGAAAACATGCTCTGAGGTTACTAATGTATTATACTCAGGCCACTGATGTTTGTACCAATGGTCTTTGTGTCCAAAGAAGCCTTGGCATGAAGAGGCTTCTGCAACCAATGCTGCTCAAAGTCTCATGATGACAAAAATTATATTACTGTTGGTGACAGCCAGTGTCTCCACTTAGACTGACAATGGTCAAAACCAAGGATGCTACTTTTACTACAAGAGATTGTGTTAAAACAACTTATTCAGGTTTTGCACCTCTTTTGCTGTAGTTCACATAATTGACAATTCAGGTATGAGACCTTAAAATAGGGCCTGGGAGGGAACAAATCTAATTGGTGATAACCATGTTCTCTTCCAAAGATTTCCTTCAGCCTGGCTCTTCCCTTTTGTCATGTGACAGGCTTCAAGCATGTTTTCCTTTTGGGAGTTCATAGTTCACCATTCAACCTTCTTTGTTTTGTGAGACCTGAAAAGTAGGTAGACTTGTAATGATGACTAGAAAAATGGAAAAACAAGTGTATTAATCTTTTTTTAAAATCCTCACTCAAGGACATGCGCTTATTGATTTTTAAGTGGGGTTAGAGAGAGAAAGGAAAAAACATTGATGTGAGAGAGATACCATTGATTGGTTGCCTTCCCATTAGTACCCCTACTGAGGATGGGACCTAAAACCTAGGTGTGTGCCCTGACCAGGAATCGAATCCATAACCTTTTCATGTACTGGCCAGGACCAAATGTATTAATCTTGATAATCACCTGACCCTCACACTCACCTTCTGGAAAACAATGTTGAAGAATATAGATTAGCTAGACTCCCAGATGAGACCTCTTACCTCTCACCCAATACATGCATATATATATGTATACACTTTCCTGCAGAACTAGATTGGAGGATACTACAGTCAAGGAACGTATTTGTGTATGTGCTTTAAAGATGGGTGATACTAGAATTTATTTAAATGTCAATGGAGATTAATAAAGTAGACAAGGGGAGACTTGGAGAGCCACTGGAGTAAATTCCCAGAAAAGCATTGCACATAACCAGCAGCCTTTGACAGCAGGATGGACTCCTACACTCCCCTTCTTACATTAGGGAGCTTTCCCAGCTAGAGCTCTGCCTGTAGTTTTTCTACTTCATGTTTGCCAAGCTCATTTCTGTTTCTTCCTCCAGTGGTTGCCGTAACACCCTTTACACCTTACCCTCCCCTACTCAGTCTAGGTGCCCTTGATTTGTGTTCACCCAACATCAAAGGATACTTTTATCATAGAGCTTTTCATACTTTATTATAGTCAGTAATAACCTATTTACTTCCCAGTTCCTTCCACTAGGCTGTAAACTCTTTGAGGACTTTCTCTAACTTGTTTTATTTTTAATTTTTATTGTGGTGAAATATAGATAATGTAAAATTTAGCATTTTAACCATTTTAAGTGTTTAGTTCGATGGCATTAAGTACATTCACATTGTTGTGCAATCATGGCCACCGCCCAGCTACAGAACTTTTTGTCTTCCCCAACTGAAACTGTGTGTCCATTAAACACTAACCCCCACTCTCCCCTCCCCCAATTACTGCCAATCACCATCTAATTTATTTTATTTTATTATTTTATTTTTATTTTTTAAATATATCTTTATTGATTTCAGAGAGAGGAAAGGAGAAGGAGAGAGAGAGACAGAAACATCAATGATGAGAGAGTCACTGATCGAGCCCGCAACCCGGGCATGTGCCCTGACTGGGAATCGAACCCCGATCGCCTGGATCCCAGGTCAACGCTCAACAGCTGAGCCATGCCCTGCTGGGCTCTAATTTATTTTAAATCCTCACCAGAGGATATGTTGATTTTGAGACAGAGAGGAAGGGAGAGAGCGAGAGATATATAGAAAGAAACATCAATGTGAGAGATCTGTTGCCTCCTGTACACACCCCGACTGGGGATCAAACCCCCAAACTTTCTGATGTATGGGACAACACTTCCACCAATGGAGCCCTCTGGTTGGGGCTCTAATTTGTTTTTGTAGTTTCAGGGAGGAACACAGTGCTTGTCCTATAATAGGTGGACAGTAACTGTTTATTCAATAAATGAGTGAAGGTACTTATTAATTTTTGTTAATTTTCAACTGTAAGTATGGGCCAGCGCCTTTAAACTTGGAGTGACTATCTCATCTCTCTATTAGTCAAATGAAATGTAATATATCAAAGTTTATTCTAATCTCATTGTGCTTTTATCTGATGAAAGAACATGATTTAAAAAGGGACCGAGTAAAAGTGGATGACAAACTCAATGGAGGGGCGCATTAAGACAGAGCGTCCCGATCATTAAAAAACATAAACACAAAGGAATGCAATTATCGGTAACCTTTACAAAGTAAGTGTAAGAACAAAAATAATCACTAGATTCAGAAAAATGCCAAAAAGATGGCACCGCCAGCTGTCATAATTATGGAAACGGGGCACAGGGAAAAAGATCACACAAGTGAGCTTTTCTCATTGTCACAGTGATGTTGTTATCCCAGGCTGGGGTTGCAGATGCTGCTTAAAAGCACCAATAAAAAGCAAGGAGGTTGATCCCAATCAATGATTTTTCTTCGTGAATAATTAGACTGTTTTTTGGAGGAAAGTAAGCAGCATTGTTTCAAAAATTTATAGTGTTTTCTTCAGTGCTTAGTTTGACAAACATATGAAGCTTGAAAGCTAGCTATAAGATAATATTTCTTAACTCAGTGGTGCTTTTGATGGCATCTTACTTACAGGAATGAAAAGAAGATGCGTGAGCTTCCTGGGTATCGCAGGTGTCGCTGCAATAATAAATAAATGACAACAGGCAAATCCTTCCAGAATGCCAAATTCCTGTTAGCCTTGGTAGAAGCTGGGTTCCTCTGTTCTGTGCCTGAGATTAAGAGGTGCAGATTGGCATTAAGGCTATCGTGTCGTTTCAGCTTTCTCTAAAATACGGGTTAATCCCTTAAATCATACAGAGAAAAAATAATCTAAAGCACAGTGTCAGTGTCCAGTGATAAGGCTGAGTCATGTGAAATTGGCACACATTCCCAAAGATGAGAAGAAAATCTGGCAAAGAAGGTGGGAACAGGGGCGAGAAAAGAACATTCACAGCACAGTTATGCAGTTATGTGGTTACAACCCAATTCCCCCCAATTTCACAGATTTTTTTTTTTTATAATGCCAAAATGATGCTTTAAAATTTAGAAAGCCATGTAATCCTATAATTTGAGACGTGATTTAGACCATTTAATAGTATTAAATAATAACCTGGAAGTAGCAGGTAATGTTGAGATGCTGGGCTTTAAATGACAGGGTGGATTTTACTTCTGTTTACCAGCTGTGGGTCTTAGGCTAAGATCTTTAGCTTTTTTGGGTTTTAGTGTCCTTTTCTGTAAAATGAGGAGATTGAACTAGATAATTAAAAAATTCCAAAGTTTTATAAAGCTATAAAATTTATAAACATAAGAGATATTAAATTGTTCTTTCTTACATCAACTTTATAAGGGCTTGGGCTTGGCATCAGATATACAATATTGAACCTACTGAATTGCCTGTGAATTCCCATGTTGTATATATTCCAAATGATTTCAGCTATGTACATCTGGCTTATAAATTATTGAGTTATCAACTTTGATAGACACTGTTAGGTTTATTAGATGTGCTCACATACTAAGACATAATAGAATTGGGTTCTATTTTTATCAGCTCTGAAGGACAATTTATAGTGCAAAGGTTAAATAATTTTCTTTCTCAAAATAATGAGAATTGATTTCTTTACCCCTAATCAAACTTTCAAGTTCCAGGAGAGGAACTTTAAAAAAAAAAGGTTTTTAAATCTTATAGTGTTTCTGAGCCCCTACAGGTCAAAAAAGTATTATGCCATTAAATGATGGGAAACTGTGTATACCTTATTTTATTCTTTTGCCCAAATAAATACTTCTTTAGGGATCTTAAACTTTAAAGCAAAAGATTCATCTCAGTCTTTACCTTAATAAAGTTTACAAAGACAATGTATGACTGACTTTATATTTGGGAAATCTTGAATAATTTATATGTAGGGGGTCAAAGTTGTTTTTAAATTAAAATGAACATTCTCTCTCTTTTAAATTACAGTTTTAAATTGTCTTCATTGTGCCAGTTAAAATTTCTTATTTTGTAGAACTCTGTTTAAATTAACTGATAGGGAAAAGAAAGTCTGGAGATGAATATGTATGCATTTTGCTTTTTAGAATTAAAAGCAAATTTAGTGTCCACTTGAATTGATTTGCTTAGTTCTGATGATTAGTAGCTTTTCTTAGTACCAGCTTGTAGAAGTATACTTTTCTCAAAGAAGAGTGATGCCTTTCAGTTTTGCTGAACTTGGAAATTGTCACTTCATACCAGTTTCTTGGATGCCCTGAAAAATGCCGTAGTCCTTTACTGACCTACCCCAAATTAAAAAAAAATTGTTTTGAGATAAAAGTATACTGAAGGTGATTAGCTTCACTAAACACAAGAACACAAAAGAATGTGTAACCCTGGATGCTTGGATTTATGTTTAAAGAAACCTTCTGATTCTAGAGGGAGATCTGACTAACATCACTTATAGAAGCATTTAATGCCCCAAACATCTCTCAATTTTGGGATCACTTTAACATTAACTACATTAACAACTAAAATATTAACTTCAAGCATGGCTCAGAGATCCTTTAGTATTTCCTACAAACCTTCAATGCTACCTCTCTTTCTTCCCCTTCTCAAACCAACATTACCAAAAGGGAGAATTAAAGAGATATTTTGGGTGTCTCAGGCAAGTTTTCACTGAAAATAACACTTGACACCCACTGACAAGGCTTAACCAGTTTGCATTTATTGCCCTTTCTCTCTAATGACTAATGACTTAGCTTTCTAACTATATATGTGATTTTTTTTTCCTATAGCAAACATGGAATGTTTTTTCTTACATTTGTTCCAAAAACTTAAAAAACTAGTTTCTGTACTTAAGACTTGCCAACTCCTCATGAACTGAATGTTTGTGTCTTCCCAAAATTCATATGTCGAAACCCTACCCTTCAATGTGATGATATTGGGAGGTGGGGCCTTTGGGAACTAGTTAGGATTAGCTGAGGTCATGAAGGTGGGGCCTCTGCTTTTCTTGGCCAAGTGACTGGACAATCTTCAGCCTGGATCACTGGAACCCAGCCACAATCGCAGGCTTCCAGCCTCCAGAACTGTGAGAAATACATTTCTGCTGTTTATAAGCCATCCACTCTACAGCATTCTGTTGTAGCAGTCTGAATAGACTAAAACAGCACTGAAGCCACCTTGAGTCCCCTCATTTCCATTATTTTTTTTATTTTTACTCTCCCTTTTGGACTTGCCTGTGACCAGACACAAAATGACTGCAAGCAAAGTCCTGTTGCAGTAGGTCCTGATCTCTTAGTTCTTTCCTAAAAAGACCTGAGTCAAGATGCTCACCTCTGCATCTCTATGTCCTTAATTCAGAAAGGAATGAATAGCTAGCTCCATTTTAGCCTTGGGTGTGAGCTGTATTCTCCAAATCTGCTTTACTGTTAACAAAGCTGTACTTTGATCTGAACCAGGCTTTTGGACTCTATTTTTACAATTGATGGGATCTTAGAAGGGAATTCAGGTGATTGGTTAGCATCCCACAAATTTCTTAACAGTTTGGAATAGTGCATGTAATTCTATGTCAGTAATTATTCAATATTTATTCTAGTTTATCTAAAAATGTTCTGTAATTGATCACTGGTTCACTATGTTTTGGAGTCTGTGTCTTGATCCCTGGCTTAAGCTCAAAAGATAGAAGAAATATTGACCTGGTTACTCTGCTCCCTTTCACACCAGTCTGAGCCTTCTTCTAGGGCCGCCAGTGGTAAACACCACCAGGGTTCAGTCCCCTGGAAATTAGTGTGGAAGAACTAAGGCATCATTATGTTTCAGTAGAGCCTAGCATGGTACAGTAGGTGGTAGTCAAGAGATTACAGTCAAGGTTTATCTTGTCCAGTGAACAATGTATACATTATATTTAACAACCAGGAAGCTTCCAGTTAATATAAGGGTTAAAAGAATGGAGTGTAAAGCAGCAAACCACATTATAGTAGATAAGAGGATGGAGAGAATGGTGACAATCAGCAGATGAAAAGAATTCCTCTCTTCAGAGCCTCTTACTCTACCCACAGCATTAGAGACACAAATAAGGAATCACAGACATGTATATAGAAAAATGCAACAGAGACACACACATAGACATTCATAGATAAAGAGTCAGT
Source organism: Miniopterus natalensis (assembly GCF_054644295.1). Classification (NCBI taxonomy): domain Eukaryota; kingdom Metazoa; phylum Chordata; class Mammalia; order Chiroptera; family Miniopteridae; genus Miniopterus; species Miniopterus natalensis. Next base: position 35,012,623 of record NC_142086.1, read on the forward strand.
CACAGACAAAGACATACACACAGGGTTGATTTTTTTCCCTTGGGACTATTGATTATACTATATCCACTCCATTACTGTCACCAGAAACAGACCAGGACTGAGGCAGATCTGCCCTAGTATGGTCTAGAATGTGTGGGTCCTTGACTTTGTGCAGGAAAGATTTCATGACAGGAGCTCAAGTGATTTTGAGAGTGTGTTTGAGAGTATGGGGACAGTGCAACAAAAGAAGGGCTTAAGATAGAAGAGGCAGGATCATAGTAATAGGGATGAGCTTAAGTGAGGCTGCCTTGGCGTTTTAGAAAGAAGGTTACAGAAGCAGAAGTGAACCAGCTAGACTGTGTGGACTCAGGAAACAAGTTACAGACGTAAAAGGAGGGCCCTTGGAGACAGGTTCAGGGGGTTAGCCATGGATGAGCTGTTGCTGCTCACTACTACCCTGGTTGCAAGTCTCATGGGAACCCTTAGAGTTTAGGGTAAAACAAAGATACATGCCTAAAAAAAGAAAGCAGAGAGAGGCTTAGGCATGCTCCAGGGAATGTGTGCACTGAGTCCTCTGTCTTAAGGGTTTTTATCTGTTTTCTAAAGGTGGGAATTTTAGGGGAGGTGTCTGGGGAGGATCTCAATAGAAGAGTCACCAGCTTTTCAGGTGTGTTCTTTAATATTCTGATTCATCAGAATAAGTGTATAGGGTTAGGGTCTTTCTCTGGTCAGTTTCACCTTCAAAGAATGTCACTGAAGAGGGACTGGAGCTGAAGCAGATCTGCCCCAACATCATCTGGAATGTTTAAACCATTTGCTCCTTAGTGTCCTTGGTTAGGGAAGACAAGAACTTGCGATTTATTATCTGACTGTAAATTTCTTGGCCTTGTTTAGCTATTTGTCTCAGTTTCCCCATTCCACTTGCCAAGGAATTTTCCTAGCTTCTTATTATCCTGCCTTAGCAATCCTGTCAACAATTTGAGTCCTTTCATGCCTTGGGCATAAATCTCTTTTTCCTCTATATTATAAAATTCCCACTTAATTTTTTTTGTTCCCAAAGGTATAATTTTCTTTTCACAATTAGATTGCATTGTGCATGAGAGAAGAAGAGACTTTGTTTTATAATTGGGATTATATCAACTAAGGTTCCCAAAAGGTTGGGAATAAAAGATGTGAGAGTGAAGTGATTGTGGGGGTAGGGGGGATGAACCAGTAGTACCCAAAGGATGCAGTAGATATTCATTCAACTCTAAATAAATGAACACCTTCTTGTCCTAGGTTCTGTGCAAATTTCCAAGACTATCATATATAACATATAAGAGACATTGTCTTTATTCTCTTGGGACTTAGAGTTTAGTGGGAAATCATAAAACATTTTTTTAAAACAATGGAAGTGGAGCTCTTCTGGTCCCAGGCACTTCAGGAGCCATGGGCTTTGGTGCAGATATGGCCCAGTCCAAGAACCACAGTGTGCACAACCAGTCTCAAAAATGGCATAGAAATGGCATCAAGATACAAATTTTTTTTTAAAAAAAAAATATCTTTATTGATTTCAGAGAGAGGAAAGGAGAGAGAGAGAGAGACAGAAACATCAATGATGAGAGAGTGATTGATCGAGCCCACAACTTGGGCATGTGCCCTGACAGGGAATCGAACCCCAATATCCTGGATCCTAGGTCAATGCTCAACCGCTGAGCCACGCCCAGCAGGGCAAGATACAAATATCTTAAGTGGGTAGACCCCAAAATCTTGAGGAACATGTGGTTTACGAAGAAGCACAACAAGAAGGGCCTGAAGAAGATGCAAGCCAACAACGTCAAGGCCATGAGTACATGGCCCGAGGTTATCAAGGCCCTCATAAAGCCCAAGGAGATCAAGCCCGAGATCCTGAAGGGTGGCAGCTGCAAGCTCAATCGACTTGCCTACATTACTTGCCCAAAGCTTGGGAAATGTACTTGTGCCCACATTGCCAAGGGTCTCAGGCTCTGCTGACCAAAGTCCAAGCCCCAGGCTGCACCTGCAGCCCAGGCTCAGGCTCAGGCTCAGGCTCAGGCTCAGGCTCAGGCTCAGGCTCAGGCTCAGGCTCTCACAGGTGCCCAGGGCCTCATGAAGGCTCCACGTAGAAGTGTCTGCTGCTGTGAGGATGGAAGGGCTGGTGTGACCCCTAGACTGCTATCTGCATGGGGCTCATGTCCTGCTGTGCTATTTGTACAAATAAACTTGAGGCAGAAAAAAAATTTAAAAAAAGAGTGGAAACTAGTACTATGAGGTTTCATCAATTAGTATGTAACTTTCTCTAACTAGATTTTTTCTTTTTTCCTACTAATCTATTCTTATTACACAAAAAGTAAAAGTAGCATTAGCCTCTGCCTAAATATAATCCATTTAAAATGGAGAGTAACTGAGTAATGTGTAACATCACATGGAGCAAAATGTCATTTATATGTAACCAAACGTTTTGCAAACAAATAAGATAATGTGGCTACACTATAAACTAATCAGTATAGTTTATTGCTTGCTTTCTAAATCGAGTGATATTTATATGTAGCACAAATTAGCATATTAGTATACAAACAGTTCTCCAAATGAAAGATTTGCTGCCCAGTTTAATCTGCTAAGTGGTTGTAAAACAAATGTTACCTTTAATGTTATAAATTAAAAAAAATACAATCACTTGCATTAACCTACCTTATGTTTATGCAAATGAGACAATTGACATCTATTTAAGGGATCATAAGGATTATAAAAGATTATCCTGACACTCTTTTAAACTTTAATTATCACCTTCCATTAATAATAACATGAGTTTACACAAATCTATTTCTCCCCTAATTACCTATAATTGAGATAATAACCCATGGGATAAATGGATTTTGTTGTTGTTAAATCCCATACCGCTCCTCAATATGTACATTTTAATTTTATAGTGTAAGTTCATTGGCTGGTTTATGCACTAACTACAGCAAGAACAGATTTTTCATTAAGCACCAGCCCTGCTTCTGGGTCGAGGCAAACAGGAAGTGGAGCTGGGGATCCCAGCACTTGGGAAGGCCCATCTCTTCCAAGGAGTGAGATGGCCAGTGGCTCTTCAGGAAAAGGCATGTGGATGCGTTCACACGGTAGCGATTAAACTAACCTAAAGAAAAGTGAACTCATCAGCATCAACTTCCTTTGAAGCCCATGGTTGGGTTATAAGCATTTACTTTTACTTTGTTGCTCAAGTCACCAATGTCTGTAGTGTCGTCCACCTGAAGCAGTCAGTTTTTAAGTCATGTCACCAGTAACTATGCTCTTATTTTTTAAAAGCCTGTTTTCCTCGGAAGCATCTAACCATGAACTGGGTATAAAAAAAGAAATAAAGATTTACAATGTGTAGGTAATAAAAATTAGTGATTTAGCAAATTCTCACTTCTCTGAAACAATTATTCAAACAATGAATTCATATGGTCTCTCAAAAGCATAATCTCAGATGATCATAATGGATTATACTAAACATTAAAGACATTAATAATGATGAATTTCTCAGAATTGGTTGAGAGGAGAAAATTGGCTGAATAAAGGCCAGTCTGTGGTATTTTCAATAATTTGAGGCAGATTTTTGTAGCTAGAGAATACAGTGTCATTAGGATATTAGTCTAGGGGGACTAATATCTGGGAATGTTAATGTAGCCCTGAGAAGAGATGATGGCAGAGGGGTTCCTGGCATCTCTGTGGAGTGCTGTCATTTTAGGGAGGACAGTAGTGTGCTAGGTGGTTATTATTAACCCTCAGAACAGTCCTTATATTGAGAGTACTATAGATGAAGAAACAGGCCCACAGACATTAAGCTACACACACATTCTTGACACACGGCAGATATTTCTAAAACTCAGTTTGATATTTGACATCTTAGATATGTAACCTTGTAGGACTTAGAATCTTGGGATAGTGATGCTAGCAATAGTTGGGGGCTCATTGTCCACAGTGGGGTTCAGATCAGACTGCTCCCATTGGTTTGCCTTTGCTGCCCTAGCTCTAGGAATCCCTTGATTCTTGGCTATTACCCAAGACTAATTTCTGAGCTCCTTTGACTTAGTTGAGTTTATAGCCTCCCAGTGCATTCTCTTTGTGTGTAGGCTGGTCAGTGTCAGTCTGTTATTATGACAGGGGAATGTTCTCACCTCCCTGTCCAAAGCAAAAGGCAACAGCAAAATGAAAAAGAAAAAAAAAAAAGAAATCTTAAAAATCAAGGGACAATTTCTTTAAGCAAAAGTTGCATGTAAATGGCTTCATATAAAATTACTGATTAGATGATAAATGAGAATGAGAAAACAAGTAAATTCAGAGACCATAAGTATTAGCCTTACTGAGTCCAGGGCCAAGACCACTCAACAGGAAATTTCTGAATGAACGAATAAGCACATCAATGTCTTCCTTGTTTTCAGTTCTTGACACATGGCAGATATTTCTAAAACTCAGTTTGATATTTGATATTTAATATTTGATCTTCCTACTTGAATATCTTTCTCTTAGGTCCTTTCCCACCCACTTAAATAGCATTATTGTGCTCATGGTAGTACATTTTTTTTTTTTTTACAAATTACTTATTTTTATAAATAAAAATCTAGACTTTTAAAATAAAGTCCATAGGCTTTAATATGCCTCTAATGTGCATACAGTATTATAAACATTGGAGTCAGGGTAATGATTTTGGTTTGAGGTGAAAGAATTTCGACATGGGATCCAGAGAACTGTTGAGGACAAACCTGCAGAAGCAGCTTATTTCATGAACACACACATATATGTGTGCGTATATATATATATATATATATATATATATATATATGTATATATAAATATAATGTACCCATACATACTTTTGACCTCTGATTTTTAGGGTTTACAAAGTGATTTTAGTATATGACTTCATTTGGGAACAACATCACAACTGGCAGAGGAAAGAGTTGCTGGAATCTTCTAGAATCTGGGGAAAAAATGAAAATGCCTTCTGATAGAATAAAACCTTAAAATGTGGGTAAAACCTCCACCTTCTGGGCATGAGTTGGAATTAATTTTTTTATTACTGGTTTTAAAATTTAACTACTTTTTGTGTGTGTGTGAAGTCATCTTAAAACTGTGGTATACATTCCTCTAGTCTCATAGGCAGAATATGCCGACGCAAGACTATCTTTTTCTACATTCAGTTTCAGAAAGCTCTTTCAGGAAACTCTGACTTCATGGTGTCTCTAGTAGATCTTCAAGGACTGAAGGGCCTTAATCAGATCTCATTTTTGACAACTAATTTTCCCCCTGTATCCCTTTTATCTTGTTAGTTCTAAAAAGAATGGTGGTAGGAAAGGGGACATCTGTAATACTTTCAATAATAAGGGTCTATTTTAAAAAAGAATGATTGTAAGGAAGAACAGGTGTGTGCCAATGCTCAAAGACAAACTGGCTGGGTTAAAATCACTTTTATTATTTACCACCCATGTGATCTCTGCCATGTTAGTTAATTTCTCTGTCTCAGCTATCTTACCTATAAAGCGGGAATCACAGTTCATCTAACTTATAAGATCATTCATACACTAAATACTTATTGTTCATACATTAAGTTATTTATTACTGGGTAATAGGAATACAGAAGTGAAAAAAGTGCCAAAAATTCTTGGCCTTCTGGAGCTTGCATTCTACTGGATAATAGCTAACAACTATTCAATACTTACAGAGTTCCAGGCACTGTTCTATATATATATTTCTTAGCTAGAACAGTGCCTGGAACTCTATAAGTATTGAATAAATAAATAAATATATATATATAGAATATATATATGGATATTTTTTCACTTAATCTTGTCAACCACTTCATGGGACAGATATAATTAATATTTCTATTACTTTAGACTCAGAATCATTAAGTAACTTGCTCAAGGTCACACAGGATTGAAAGAACAAATGTAAAGGGCTCAGAGAAGTACCGGTCATAATGGAAGCACTAGATAGGTGATGATAGATAGATGATAGATAGATATAGACAGGATAGACAAATAGGTAGATATTAGTTCTTATTTACTGTTTATATACACATACATATATATGTTTTCTTCCTCTCAAATGTAATCTTGTTTAAATAATACAGAAATATATGAAGTAAAAATAAGAGCCCTGGTAATATCACCCATACATACTGTTGCGTTGGCTTATCATTTATTTGACAAACTTCTCTTCCTAGGGCATTTGTGAAATTAATTCCCAGAATACAACATAATATAATAAGGCAAAAATTTTACCTTATTATTCATCTAAGAAACATCAAGTGATTTTTAATATCAAAGAAAATCAACAATAGATAAAACATAGATTACAGAAGGAGCAGTATAAGGAATGTTTAGGCGATTTCATAGCTGGAATTATGGCATTTTTTCCTTCACCTTCTCATAAGGACAGTAATATGAAATATCTCTTTTCTCTGTAGTACAGAAGAGAAAGCTCTAATTTTGCCTAATTAGATCAACTGCTAACCAATTGTGAACTTTAAATATAAGTAGTTATTTAGCGTAACAACATACCTCGGGGCATACGCTCATTTTTATGTATGAGGAGTCACAGTCGTAACTCTCCTGGAACCAAGAGAATTACTCTCTGCATCTTTTTACACATTTAAACCAAAACTGCTAGAGAACTGAGCTCCAATTTTTATTTCTTTTCTTTCATTTTGATTCAGCCCAATGAAAAGCTCTAAATCTCATTTTATAGAAACTAGTATTTTGCTTTTATAATTACCAAGAAAATGTCTTGGTAAAGTGATTAATAATATTTTCTTCAGTCTTTCAAACACCAATGGTACATCTTTATGTTTTAAGTAAGTAAAAGCTTATTGAAGAACCACAAACAAAACTAAAATGTGGTTTTTCAAGGTGAGATAATACTTAATAGGTGCCAGACGGACCTACATGGAACTATGTACAAATGTAAACTATTATATTCCAGATGTTACTTGGTCAGAGGGAGGCTATAATCTTGGGCAAAATAAGGTGTGTTTAATAAGGGATATACAAAGCAACTGGGACAAAGAGAAATTTTAAAAACTTCTATTAGCATAATTTTAGTCTAAAAATTGGGAAGACATAAGGCTCTTAAGAACATTTATTGTGTTAATAGAATTAAGAAATGGCTAAAAAAGGTTCTTATTAGTAAATTGGCATTGGAGATAAGCTTAAGTAAAGATAAAATGCAGGAAATAGTACTTCTCCTATTCCAAAGTCCTCTTCATCAGTCACACTGAGAGTAACCATATCTGTCACGAAGCTCTTTAAAAAGTGAAATTGTGAGGATGTGTATTTGAAGTGTGGATTTATGTCTGAGTTGTTAGTGATGAACCTCACCCTAAATGTGTTTTGTGCCTTGAGATATTAGCAATGTATGTGATGTGTAATCTGTATATATAGCATTCACTTACACAAGCACATTTTCCCCCTGAACAATAAAAACGTGGAGAACACTGATCCTGTGAAGACAGTAACCATTCTGTCTCTTTATTGAAGGGTAAATTTATTAGAGGGAGGTTACCATATACACTAGAGATTACAACCACATTTTCTTTGAGCCGAATCTGGTTTGCAGAAATGTTTTATGCCTCTTACATAGTGTTATCATCTCCACTTATTTGCTCACTTTTTTCCTCTCCCTTAAGGAAAATGGAGTTTATTTGCCAAAGGAAGAAATATTATTTAGTGTGCTATATTTCTTTTATCTTTAATCACATTATACAGATAATTTATTAAGTCATGGTAGATATTTGTTTTCTATTTTTATTTTATTTTTCAATTACAGTTTGAGAAATAATTCAACATTATTTTTATTAGTGTCAGGTGTACATCATAGCAATTAGACAAACATATACTTTACAGAGTGTTCCTAGGGAGCTATATTTCTATATCTGTAAGTCACATGGAACTCTACCAAAAAGTCATGATAGGACCTCACCAGGGAAGCCCCGTGTATTCCAGCTCCTTCAGGAAATGATTGAGCTGCTGCCATCTGTGTTGTTGAGGAGAAGATTGGAATTGCTTTAACTGGCTAAACTTCTCTGGTACTTCTGATTAGGATTATATCTGTGCCAGCTGGGCTTCACTTGGCTTCATCTGACCTTGCTCAATTTGAAATCACCATTCCAACTGGGAGGTGAGGTGATCCTAGGGGGACTGAAAGCTGAGGAATGCTGCAGAATTGTTTTGTTAATTTAGGGGAATGATTTATGAGCATGTTGGTCATAATTCCTCTGCTCCTCACGGGGATCAGTGAGAAGAAGTCCCTGCCTGCTGTCATATGTTTGAAGAGCCATAGATGAAAAAAAGGAGAAGTCTGAGGAAATTATTACTGTTTTATTACGAAAAGGTTTTCTTTCTGTTTTTCTAATAAATAGTTTAATTTGAAACAGTTTTATGAAGCAAACGTGGAAAATCACCATTAACATTTATTGTACAGGTTGATATATGCTAGTAATTGTTAAAATATACATTGGCTTAGTAGATAAGTTTTGTTGCCTTCTAAGGAGAAACACAGCATGTATTGATCCCTCTCTCAACAAGCCTGCTCCCAACAAGCAGGCTGCTGGGAGGCTGCACCTGCACTCCTACCTGCAATAGGGGTGGGGTGGAGCAACCCATATTGGGTGGTGACTGGGCAGAGAAGTTGAGGCCCACAGGTAAAAGTTCCAGCGTTTTCAGGGTTAGCCATGGATTCAGTGACTAGAAAGGCTTGTTAAGAGGGACAGGATGACTTAGGAGAGAGACAGTAACATTGAAGAATATAGAGTTGCCATCTCAGTTTCAGGACTTCTGAGGCCTCTGGTTCACTCTCTCAGATATGCTTGCTCTTCTCTTTCCCTTTATAGGAGTAGTTGTCAATTGTAACTTTTATACTGTGCATTGCAATTGTTTACTTTTCTATTTTCCTCACTATAGAGTCCATAGGAGTAGAAACTATCTTTAGCATAAAGCAGTGTGTTTGCACATAGTAGGTCTAAATAAATTTTGAATAAGTGGAATTATATGAGCAACTTTTTTTTATATAAATATTTTTTCTACCTCAAGTCAGAAAATAAAGTCTTGGATTTTCTCTTAGTTAAACCATTTAATTTGTAAGCTAATCTTTTTTTTTTTTTTTTAAATATATCTTTATTGATTTCACAGAGAGGAAAGGAGAGGGAGAGAGAGAGTTGAAACATTAGTGATGAGAGAGTCATTGATCAGCCGCCTCCTGCACATACCCGACTGGAGATCGAGCCCGCAACCCGGGCACGTGCCCTGACTGGGAATCGAACCTCCATCACCTGGATCCTAGGTCAATGCTCAACTGCTGAGCCACTCCCAGCTGGGCTGTAAGCTAATCTTAACAAAAATACAGACCTATTTTTAAAAATTTAATTAATAACATATATATTTACTTAATATAGTGACCAAAGGATGTCTGGTAACTTTTAGATGACATGATAAACTTACTGAATAGGTGTAAACCCTGAGACTTGGCATTCAGTAAATGTATTCATTAATATATGTAGATTTCATGTGACAAAAGGAAACCTGTGATTCAAAAGGCTGAAAATTAAAGGTTAAGAACATCATGGCTACTATCAGTTGAGGAGATTGTGAATTTGGGCTAGTTTTGGAGAATATCACAGGTGCCCATGTAGTTAGAGGAAGGATTAGACTGAAGAGTTTACATTTTCAGTCTAAGAAGCTATTCTGCTCTGCTTCAGGTTAGTTTATTTATCACTGATAGGAAACAACATATCCATGTACCTGAATTTTATAGATAGATAAAGCTAACTTTCAAAAAATAGTAATTTTAAAAACAGTTCTGAAATGAGTTAAATGAGTTCATTTTGTCTAAAGCAGGGTCTGCTGAATATGTGGGATCTCTTCTCCTTCCTTGGTACAAGGATCATGAACCTCACGTGACACCATCTTATACCAATAGGCAGCAAAGGTCTCAGGAAGCATGTTACTGGGGGCTCTTGGCCTTGAGCTGCGGGGCCCACTATAGTTCTTCCATTCCATTGCTTATTCTTTCCTTCCTTTTGGTTTAGTGTAAACTCTCTTGCCTTGGGCTGACCCTCTCATATTGCAGAAAAAAGTGTAGTTTTTGCTTTTTATTGACTGATAATCCACAGGTAGAGATATTTTACAGAGTAAATGCCAGGAGTTTTTTCAACTGGCATTTTACTGAAGTTTAGTTTTCCCCTCCTCTCATCATACTATGGTGGGGGTGGCTTTTACTTTTATGAAAATTGCATTAATCATTAACATTTATTAAATATCAAGACTCAGAGTTTATAAAGACTACAAAGTCCTTGATTAGTAAGTTTGTCATCTAAATTTCAAATCAGATTAATTTAACCAATTACACACCATGGTAGTTTCCTACTTGGGGAAGGGTTGTACTGTGGATTGTGTAGCTACACTGTCTACCTGGGTGCTGTGATTTCCTACGTCAAGCCCACAGCAGGGAGAGGAGCTCCACCCACGTCATGGGTTGCTCTCTACTGGGTCATCTTGCTGCTCCCTGGTCAGCATCAGCAGCTGAGTTCTCTTTAGGAGAAAATTAGTTGTCTTGCATATCACCTCAGCGGTAGGCATGGCAATGAAACCTTGTGCATTAATGCTGTCTGGGTGTGAGGATAAGTGCAGAGATAGCCTCTGACCAAGGATGGCCTCTTTAGCCTGGAAATTTAATTACAGCAGGAAAACCAGTGCTGCTTTCTCACAATATTTTTAGTTAGAAACACTTAGGAACATCAAAGCTTGAGTTCCCTCACTGGCAAGGACTATCAGAATGGCATATGTCTTTGATTAAGCCTCATGCAAATGATGATGTAGGCCATGTCAAATAAATTGGAAAGTGTGAATTGCATTTTTTCCTTGAAGTGGGTTGCTTAAATAATAGCTGGTTTCCTCTCTCTCTCTTTACTGTTTAATTTTGTACAGTCTTTCAGTGTTTTTTTAATCTGTCAATAAAATAACATTTTTAATCTTTAAAATGGCATATGATGTTTTGGTGCCTTTAAAATAGAACCTAGATTTATATCTTTGTATTTTTTTAAAGGTTTGAAGTCTACACTACAAAGAATTTTATTCTAGTGATTCTAAATAACTGGGCAGATCTTTTCATTTTGCTGGGTATCCAGCTCTTGTTAGTGGAAGGTGCTGTTTCTGAGAAATGGGTTCTTGAACTTGGCGAGACTGGCTTTTGAAAGGGCCCTGGGTGCAGTGGTGAGTGGGAGTGTCTGTGTGGGCCTCTGACTGCATTGGGCTGGCTGTTGCTGTATGTCTAAATGCACTGCTGGGAAGAAGAGAATCTCAGTGTAGCCAGCTGCCCAATTTAATGAGCAGTTATGTGAATGCCTGGTTTCCATTTAAAGAGTATTGTACTTCCATCAGATCATTATTCCAAAGTCACTTTCTCAGAGAGACCTTTCCTCACCATCTTCAAGAAAGTTGAACACCTTTCTTGCCCACCCCCACTTCTGCCCCCCGTAGAGCACTTATCACGGTCTAACACACTATGCATTTTATTCCACTGTCTCTTTTCCACTGAAAGGCAAGTTCCATGAGGGCAGGGGTGCTACCTGTTGTTTACTGCTGATTCCCAGTAGCTAGGACAGTGCTCAGTTAATGTTGAAAGAGTGATGATTGAACAGCTCTCACAGGTTAGAAGCAGGTGGAGTCCATAGTCTTCACCCTGTACTGAACTCATACTGGGAGGTACATCACCTTAGACCAAACTTAGCCAAAATTATGGGTTTTAATCTCATGTAGGTGCAAACAGCTATATTTGGCTGGGAGAATTCCTTCTCTAGGTCCTCAGTTACAGTGGCAGACTTCTTGGATGAGCGCCTTCTCTAAAGCAAAGGGTAGGATGTTCTTGCACACGACTGTGATCAGCTCAGGCACCCAGAGCCTCTGAAGTGGAGACAGGCCCGGAGACTGTAGAGGTGGAGAGCTGGGCCTAAGGCATAGAGAGTGTTTCATGCCTTATTCATTTAAGGACTCGGAGCTGTTACTCCTCAGTAAATCAAATACTTACCTTAAGCAGCAGTATTACCAATGGAGAATATCTTAATTTTTTTCCTTTTTGCTGAATTTATTGGCATGACACTGGTTAACAAAATTATACAGGTTTCAGGTGCACAGTTCCCCAGCACATCGTCTGTAAACTGTACTGTGTTCACCAATCCGATTATTTGCTTACTTTTAAAACTCAGGAGATTTCACATTTTAAATGCAGATTGTTTTCTCTCTTGCAAAGCTCTGCCAATACTGTGTATGCTCTCTGTATGGGAATCATCTTCCCTCTTCAGTCAGAGAATATTCTTTTGGGTTCCCTACAGTTTCCTCTCCTTTCTGTAGTTTTGTATTTAAGCCACTCCATTTATTAATGTCCTTGTATGCACTGGAGTCTGTGAACTTTGGTAAAAATGCTAGCTGTGTTACACACTGACAGCTGTCCCTCAATGATTCAAATGCCCCCACACTAAGGAGGTTAGAGTGAATACTGGAAGCAGCTGCTGAACCAGGAACATTCCTTCATTTCTCTCCCATCTAGTGGGTCTTGTGACTAGTTCTATCAATGAAATATGAATGGAAGTTACAAATGTCCTAAAGAACTGGCTTTTCCCCCACCCCCGGCTGACCTCAGAGGAGACCCTAGCAGAGAGTAGTAACATCGGATGGTAGAAATCTGGTACTTGAATTACCACATAGAAGGCTTTCTGCAGACCAGGAACACACTTCTATTGTGATACGCCAGAAAACTTTGGGGTTTATTTGTTGCAGCACAATGACTAACATACACTAATATTCATGAAATACTTGTAATATATCCTGATTAATTTAGAAAGCACTTGGATTAATTAAAATGTTTCTTAAAACATTTTCTTTTAAACTAGCATCCTGAGTCTCTCTCTCTTTTGGTTAAAATAGTTGTTTAAACAGATAGGATCTTGAATGCATATTGGTTGACTTCATTTGCAGTATTCCAAACATTTAAAGATATTTTCACGCATTATTACTATTAGAGAAGTGATACCCTGTGGAAAGGGCTCCAGGAACATTGGAGTGGGAAAGATTGTCAAAAATATCCCCTAAATAAGGTTTAAAATTGATTTTTCCAAATGGCTATTCCCTGTTAATACATAATGAATCACTGATAAAGCCAGCACCTCAAACTCTATCTTATGAACCCCCAAATCATTAACTCTTTTGTCACATGATTCCCATTCTGTAAGTGATGTGAATAATCCTGTTATATAACAACATAGGAAGTTAATGTAATTTATTCAACATTACCTAAGAAAAAATTCTACTAAAAATTTCTTGGTTTGCTTGGAAATCTGAATATAATATAGGAAAGAGTAATAGATGGTAATCATGGCTACTAATGCACTTTAGGAGTAAGGGCAAAGAAGGAAAGGTTTTATATATATAAAGGAAACAAAATATATTTAACATTCATCACAGTAATAAGTCTAGGTAGCTTGAAGGAGAATGTATTTGTATGCTTAATAAATAGTTGAGCATAAACAATACTTTAAAAATAGACTATATTTGCATTAAAATAACATTAGATGTATGAGTGCATGTAAAATTTTGTCACATAGTAATTTATTTAAGGAAACAGCATATTGTTAAAAATATTAATCACTTCAAACAAAAATTTTATAGATTTTTTTGCCCTCTAATTGTAGTTTACTTTTATAATGTCATAAAATGAAGGTAAGAAGAAATAAGTGATTGGTTTCACATATTTGTTCTAGGAATGTAAATTTTCCTTAAGAGAAGCTTTACAAAGTTATTGTTGCATGGTAGGCAGAGAGACAAGAACTTAGATCAGCAGACTTAATAGAAGGAAGGAAGCAGTGAAGAAAAGTGGTTGAGGGACAGGCTCTGGAGTCAAGTTCCAGCTCCGCTGCTTCCTAGCTGTGGAAGTTTGGACAAGAAATTTATCTTTGCTATGCCTCAGTTTCTTCATCTGTACTTCATAGTATGACAGGTCCTCAAATCATGTCATCTGTCCAAGATCATTTAGTTATAATGTTGATGAGATGCTATAGGAACTTAACTCTTGTTTCAATTATCCTGTGATAAAATTGGTTTTATGTGTCATTTTGCTTAAAGTTGCATAACCTATCTACCACATTAAGTGAGGGCATACTATATGCCATAGTCGATTATAAGATAAAATGAGATTACTACTCCTGCTATTGCTACAACCACTACCACTACCACATTTGCCATTACTACTCCTACAGGACGACCAAGTAAGGGCTGAATTTTGTGGAAATCAACTAAGGCATAAATTATCACATGGAGGCCATATTTCTAAAGCAATAGAGTACAGAGTCTAATGCAGTTAAAGATTCAGGAACAGTGAAGAGAAGTTAGAGTGGTCAGTCACACCAGAGGCTGTCATTTGGATGCTCTAGTTTGAATTCTGTCGGCCACTCTAGACCCAATGATGTTTTAATTGTGGTTGAAGGGGAAGTGGCTAACTATGATTGGGGCAGAGTAGAAGTATTGAGGTCACTAGGCAGTCTGCGTCCAATTCTTATCAAATGACGTTATTTACTGTAAGAACTTAGTTTCCCCATGAATTAGGGTGTGGAAGAGGGCTCTAAAGTCTGTTAGAGTTTTAATATTCAGAGTTCTTAGGAAGTACATGATTTGCTTAAGTCTGCATCATTTGTGAGTGTTAGAATTAGAACTCAAACCGAGTGCAGAAGAAAATGTTATAAATGTAATAGACAAAATCAGAAATACATTTTTTTCATAGCCAAAAGTTTAATTATGAATGGCAGTAATAGTTTGTTTGGCTAGTATGGTCTTAGAAGTGGAGAAGCAATTTCACTTCTTTCTGAGGAAAAACAAGGCCTTCATTTTAAAGTTGAAATGTTTTAAATGCATTGGTATTCGTACCGATGCTTCGAATGACGTGACATGATCTCAGTTCCACCTGTACTGGCTGTTCCATCACTTTTTGAGGAGGCAGTTTGGCATTCTGCTTGATCTTTGAACACAAAGGGAAAACATTTTCAGTGTGTTGAATGACAGCTATAAGTGGAATGGCTCAGCAAAAGTAAATCCAGTATACTTCCTTTGGAAGTACAAATCCTCTGCATAACCACAGTGTCTACAATTATGGCTGGCTAATCTGTGATTCTGTGTCATGCTCCTCACATAGCATCTTCTCTGAGTCTAGGGCATTATTCCAGAGAGGCAATTTCAAGAGTAATGGATTAGTCCAAAACAACAAAAAATCCCAAAGGATTTAGAAAAAATAAGAGAAATCCAGGACTGGAAAGAATAAGTGGACAAAGAATTTCCTTCATGGGTGCCTTTGAAGATAAATTATATGCCTTCCTGGCTCCTATCAGTGGCACCCACTTATACTATTTTGAGACAAAGATAAAAAGAAGCAGTGGGTGTTCTGTCTGTAGATTCATCCTTAGAGTTTGACCTGTTGGGCTGTTGAGGTTTTTGCATGGAGGTAGATGAAACCTACTGTTTACTGAGACAAGAAGAATAAAGTTGTGAGCAACCTGGTTTACCACTAACACAGCCTCTGATCTCAAGACAACAAGATTATATTAGTCAGGTTAGGTTAGGCTTATGCTGTAGTAAGTAATTCACAAATCTCTATTTCTTATTGATAGTACTATCCCATGCAGATTTGCATAGTCACTCAAGGACTCAGGTTGTTGAGAGCTCTACCATCTATTTTAGAGCCACACTGTCTTGAACACATGATTCCCAAGTTTCTTAGTACAGCAAAAGAAACAAATGCTGGAGAGTCACCAGCAGTTAAAATGCTTTAGTCCAGAATAAGTGCATACCACAAGCTATTGGCCAGAACTAGTCACATGGCTTTGCCTAACTTCAGAGAAGTAGGGATGTAAAATCATCCTGCTAGAGATCTAGTTACACATGAGCTCAATCACGAATGTGCTCATCCACAGAAGTGAACAGAGACTTACCTGAAAAGAATCTGCTGGGAAGCTTGGAATGAAAAAACATAATTACTAGAGAAATATAAAGAAGGATTGCACCATTGAAATCAGAATTTGGTAAAATCAAATGAGACAGACAGAGTTTTTCCTTTGAAGAATTGTTTACACCTGTATCTTAGAAACCTCTCCAGTCTTTTAAATCTGCTTGGATCATAAAATATATAGATTAGTTCTAAACAACAAAGTTGTATGTGCATTATATATATATATATATATATTTGTTGATGATTTTAGATAGAGAAGGGAGAGGGGAAAGAGAGAGAGAAACATCTATGCGAGAGAGAAACATCGATTGGTTGCCTCCTGCATGTGCCCCAACCAGGGTTCAAACCCTCAACCTGGGTATGTGTCCTGACCTGGAATTGAACCCTTGATCTTTCAGTGTATGGAACAATGCTCCACGCAACCAGGGCAATCATAACATATTTTAAATGATGTTTTTAAACTGGGAAATATATTATGGTCTTATTGAAAATAGCAGCCTATAACTTCAGTCAAGTGTTTAAAACTAGAAGGAATTATAATAATAATGAAAGGAGTAGTTTACCAATCTATGGATTTTGGCAGTGGCAGGGAAAGGTTAATGAGAAAGTTGGTGCCAGAGGAATATTTCTGAATAAAAGACAGCCACTGAGGTTGACAGAAATCAGTTACCTCATGCTGAGTAATTTATTTTTATCTTTCTGTTATGAAACGAGAATAGAGAGGAACATCTGCAAAAATCTCAGCATCTTCTAGTTGATCAAGATCAATTTATATTAGGGAAATAGTAGCAGAATGAGTTATACCAATACTGTGGATAAATGTTAGATCATGGACCTTGGATGTGTGAAATTCAAAACCTCCTTCAGGAGAGTCTGAGGCAGAGCCTCGGGGGTGACGCATTGCTATAAGAGAAACAGGGATCATGTCTTGTTTTGTGCACCACCATATCTCCAGAGTCTAGAATAATCCCTAAGGTATAGTTGACATTCAATAAATATTTGCTGACTAAATGAATGTTGATGGAATGAGTATACCTGGGGGAAAAAAAAACTTAAAAAATGTGAAGCACTATGAAGACATAAACTGACAAAGGCTTAAAATGAGAAGTGTCGTTTTAAAAGTGAAAATGAGTTAAAGTAAATGTTAGGTGACCTCTCTTTGACACTGATTGGCTACACAGGGTCATGAGAGATATGGCTATTAATTTCCTCTGATAAATGCAATTAGGTAATTAAGTGGAGTGTACTTCTCCATCCCTTTCAGAGCCATGATATAGCAGGTGTTGGCACTCAAGTAAGTATGACCTCTATTCATTTAGATGCCTGAGCTTTCACAGAATACAGTTACATCTCTCTTGAGAGAGCTATAATTAAACTACACTTTATAAGAGTAATTAAATATAATGACCAGTATCATAACATATTTGGTACTTCTTTGGTTTAACACATAATTTCTTGCCATTTGTTGATTTTGACTCTTTTCAAACCCTCCTGAATATTATTTCTGTTGCCATTATAAGAGAAAAAATGATGCTCTCCTGGGTGGATTGCCTCTTCATTCAAGGCCCTTTAAAAATTCTTTATCTCCACTTCTATGTGATTCAAAATTTCCCTCTATACTTTTCTTAAAAGATTTCCCTTTTTGGGGGGTTTTAATTCCTTTTCCTATATTCTGTTAATTCTTAAATCAGTCTCAGATCTGGGCCTCAGAGACTTCTTTCTCTTCAGTTTTGGGTCCATGATTTCACAGACAGTGAGACAGAGTTTCTTAACATAGCAAATGTGTCCTTTCAGGGCTTAACTTTAACGTATATTTCCAGGCTTATGCTTCTTTTCACTCACTGTTCACTCTTTCAAACATCTCCACTCCAAAATATGTCCTTAATTACATATGACATTTTGATTCCCAAATCCATCATGCATTTGCATTTTTATACCGCATTGATTAGGATGTTTTCAGAAAACAAGATTTAAGTGGCTTAGATAAAAGAATATTTATTATTTCACATGTTTAAAAAAGCCCACCAAGTAATTCTGTGTTAGTTGATTCAGTGGCATAATGAAGTCATCAAAAATCTAGGTTCATTCCTTTTTCCTCTGCCATGGTCATAAGTTCGCTGAACCAGCCCCACAAATCACATTTTCAAACAACAGTGTATGCAGGCAGTAAAAAATGAGTTTTTCTATCTTACATAGCTTGCTAAAAGAGTGAGGACTTTCCTCCAAGTCTTCAGGCATCTCCTCCTGTCCCACTGGCCAGAATTGCACCTCAGGCCCTTGCAGATTGCTTAGTGAGAGGATGATTGGCTTAAACCAGTCTTAATTTTCCCTGTTTAGAGAGAGACTTTACCTTCTTGAAAGGACTTATTGCAGAAGGTTGAACAAAACTGGGGTCTTCTTGTTAAGTAAGAAGTTGGAAAATAGCTATTGAGTGGGAATCTGTGTCTTTCATAAACACAATTTTATTTTTCTACTTGCAGTATTCTCTGTGTCCCCCTCTCCTTCAGGCAAAATCACAACTCCACCACCAAGATTCTCTTCAGATGTCATGTCCTCTGGGAAGCCTCTATTCAATCCCTTTTAGAAAGAGTTTGTTGTTCCTTCCTTTATTTCCAAAACCATTTCTTCATGTTTTCATTAAAACACTTTGCACACTGTATTGCATATCTATATCCATGTAGATTTTTTTCATTAGATGGAAGATAGTGGAAATCAAGACTTTATTTGACACTGAATTCTACTCAACATTTTACCTGACTCAGAGTAGATGTTGAGTAAATGGTTGAAAAGTTGAATGATCAAAATCAAATATCTGGCCCTGGCTGGGTGGCTTGGTTGGTGGAAGCGTTGTGTCGTACACCAGAATGTTGTGGGTTTGATCAGTCAGGGCACATACCTGGGCTGTGGGTTGAATCCCCATTGCAAGTGTGTATGGGGGCAACTGGCCAATGTTTCTCTCTCTTTCTCTTTTTCCTCCCTCTCTAAAATTAATAAAAACATATTCTCAGGTGAAGATAACAAAAATCAAACATCGGGATATCTCAGATAATGTTTTTTTTAATGGTTTATATAATCTACCTTTAATGAGTACTATTATTCTAAGGATGGCTGTTCTTTTGCAATTTATAGCTGGGCTGGAAATAATGGATTTCCTATCTTTTGAAAACTTCTTTGGATGCTTTAAAAAGACCTTTAGAAGCCAAACTCACCTGGACATATACATTCAAAATGTATATGTCTGACACTGTCCTAGGCAATTAGGATACAAAACAGCACAAGTATAGTCCCTGCTCTCAGGGAGCCCAAAATCTAGCAGAGGAGATAGACTTTTTACATAAGTAATTAAAAGGGAGTATGCACTTGGAGAAATACATCCCAGCTCACAGCAGGAGCTCCAAGAGGGAAAATAAGGGAGGTTATTCTCTTGGATAATGCCTTTCTATAGTGGAAGTGATGCCTACCTTTGGTCAGGTAGGATATTAGGACCTTCCCAGATGAACCAGGGAGGATAGGAATGTCAGGATGAAGCAGAAGAGTGTACGAAGGTACAGAAGCATATAATTATATGCATAATTAGAAAGTACCAGTACTTCTACAACCTTGGAAGACATATTTTGTAAAGAACAATCCCAAGGCAGGTAACTTTACAAGGAAATCAGGGGCTAGATTTTGAAGGGTGTGATGGGAAGCATCTAGAACTGTTCTGAAGGCTTTTACTGGGAGCTAGCTGTCTTAATTTGCATTACTGACAGGGGAACACAGTCTTCAGCCAACAAATGCACTGTAAGTTCTCAAGGGATGGATAGTGGTATAGTCTTTTATTGGCAAATTAGAGAACCTCAGCAGACTAAATTGATATAAAATGACCAACTTTGTGTTTTACTTTTAAAATAATAGGAAATTTGAAATGGGTCCTCTCCTCAGGAGCATTTTTCATCCTCTTATTGTCACCTGAGGGATGTTAATGCTTTTGGACTGCTGCCTGCAGCCTTGGCCTTGCCCCCTAAGTGGATATTCAGTGATGGCGGTATACCCTCATAAAGATGGACTGCTGATTATATTTCCATTAAAGACTGGAGTCACGTCTGTCTGCTAATTTTCCTGCCAATAAGAGTTAGATTTTTACAGTGGTGAGTTTAGTGTGGAGAAGAACCACTTTTCTTGTCAGAGTGCAAAGAGAGCATATGAAATTTAAGATTGTAGCCTTCATCAACAAATATCCTACCTAAATAGAGTTTCTAAAATTGCCTTTACATATTATGTTGTTGTCTTTTTTAAATTGTAAGACTTTACTTGTGGCAAGTTATGTTATTTTTCACCCTTTCAGATTCTGCTTGTCCACTGTAGACATAATAATTAAAGAGAGTGAATGTAAAGAGTATAATTATAGCTGTTTGTTCATCACACATCTATGAAACATTTATTATATTCCAGGCATTGTGATAGCTGCCATGGCTTAAAAAAATGGATGTAGCATGGCTGTTGCCCTCAAAAAGCTTACATCCAACCCTTCCCACCTTGAGTGTAAAGTATTTTGATAGTAAATACAAAAAGAAATTTTTTTATGTAGGAAACAAAAGCTATCATAGTACTATGATTAGCAAGAGAAACCATGGGTCCAGATCATCATTAGTGGTAGGTTTAATTGTAATAGAGTCTCTGTTACAAGAATTTTTACAATTTCATGTTCTTTTTTTCTGTTTTTGATTACCCATTTTTTGGACTGAATGTTTGTGTCCCCCTCAAAATTTGAATGTTGAAACCTAACCTCTGATGTGATGAAATTTAGAGATCGGAACATGTGGGAAGGTAATTAGGGTCAAATTAGATTATGAGGGTGGGGCCCTCATGATAAGATTAGTGTCCTTATAAGAAGAGACACCAGAGAGTTTACCTTCTTCCACCCCTGGAATTCTGTCTCACTCTTTCAAAGCACACATACAGAGGAAAGGCCATGTAAGTACATAGTGAGTAGGCAGCTACCTGCAAACCAGGAAGAAAGCTCTCACCTGAATCTGACTATGTTGGCACCCTGATCTCAGACTTTCAGTCTTCAGAACACTAAGAAAATAAATTTCTATTGTTTAAGTCACCTAGTCTATGGTGTTTGTTATGGCAGCCTGAACTGACTAATACACCCATCCTATGGTAGGCTCCATGCCTGGCACTGTCCTTTTACTTTTCTTGATGCTCACCATAACCCTTCATGGCAGCTATTATTGCCCTCATTTTATAGGTACGTAAATTGAGGCTAGGTGGCTTAAATAATTTGCCTTTGATGGTGGATTTAGTAAGTCACAAGTTAGAATTTGATCCCACATCCATATTATGTCCACTATTAAATGATACCCTTCATGGAATAGATTCATTTATATTCATTCCCATATATAACAAAAATATGCTATTTAGATATTTGTATTCTAACTTTCCAAATCTCTACTTTTTTTCATCTCGCAATTTAGTAAAAAACAAACTAATTTGTCCTTGTCCCTAAGCATTCAATATTCTTGACAGCAGTCTGTCACCTAATGATTTCAGGTGCCATAGGAACTAGGGAACATTTTTTCCTGAGATCCAACTATCATCATCTTTCCTAACTATTTAATTTTGTAATGATGAGAAGCAATATAACACTTGTCTGACTCAATATGATAGCACATTCATCATATGATTACTGAGATTCTTCAGCTCTGTTTTTATTTACTGTGGTAATTATGTAATCATATGATTTAGTGGCAGGTGGGACTGTCAGATACAGACATACTTTCAACTTCAGAGCTTTTGTACTAACTCTGTCTAGCATGCTCTATCCTTGATAACCATGTGTCTTGTTCCCTTGTCTCTTTAAATTTTTACTCAAATAAGATAACTCCTTGTGGTTGTCTTCTCTGGAACCCTATTAAATACTATAGCTCTCACACAGTCACTTCCTATTCTCTTTAGCACAATACTTATCACTATCTAACTTATATATTTAAATTTATTTATATATATATATATATATATATATATTTTGTATCTGTAACTAAGTTATAAGCTCACAGAGGCAAGGATTTTCTTTGTTTACTCTGCATCTCCAGTAGTAAAGCAGTACCTGACATATGGTCAAATAAAGATGGCCCGATACTATGTCATTGCACATTAACTGAGGGAGTTTTAATGCCCACCCCTTAAATCTGTTCAGGCTTCATATTTTAACTAACAGAAGTGACTTTCTTTCTGAATGCAGTGAATTCTGCATTCAGTCTTTAACAGTAGCAGCAGCTTTTGCTTCCTCACAGCTGAAAACATCCTGGAGCACTTCCTTTTGGAAGACAGCTACTGTACTGTGAGAGAAACAAGCCACAAGGAGAGGCAATATATAGGCATTCTGGTTGACAGTCCCAGTGGAACTCTTAGCCAACAGCCAACATGTCAGCTAAGTGAATAAGCCATTTTGGATACTCAATGACTTAGATATCCAGATGACTGCTTCAAAATTAGTGAAGCAGAGCTGCCCAACCAAGTCAACCAATGTACAAAACATGAGAGGTGAAAATAATTCTCTCCCAATTCTATTGAGATATAATTGACGCAAACTATTATTGTTTGAAGCCACTAAGTTTTGGGGATGCTTTCTGTACCTCAATAACTTACAGGAACAGAATTTGTTTCCAGAAGAAGAGTGATGCTTTAAGGAAAACCTAAAATATGTGATGTTGGTTCTGAATCTGCTAAGGTTGAATCTGCAATCGTTTGAAGGAGATTGTCAGTGAAGTTTGGAAAAATAGGAAGGAATTTTTTACTGGGATCTGCAGAAAAAAGGTGAGCTATGTTTTGTAGTAGAAGAAAGTTTAGCTATGCTTTGGTTTACAATTTGTGGTACTGTGAAAGATAGAAAATATACATGTGGATTTGGTTGATGAAAAATTTAGAGAGACTTTTTAGAAAGAATGTTGAAAATACCATCTTGTTTATTTAAGCTGTATATGATGTTTTATATATAAACTAAAGAAAAAATTGCTAATTTTCAAATAGAATTTTAAGGAAACATTTTTGGGTTAAGTTTTGCTGGGTTCAGAAATAAAACCAGTCTCTCCTGGAAAAAGATTTTCAAAGAGTGAAATAGCCTCTGGGAAATTATCAAATCCATGATCTCAGGGTCAAGATAAAGATGCTGCTATAAGATCCTGTGTTAAAATTTAAGAAAAAATTGAGGCAGTTCCACATAGACTCTCTCAGCTAGGCAGAAAGCCTTCTAAGAATTATGGCATCATTGCCATCTTTTTATTCAGGGTATATCCAGATAAATGGAAAGAATGAATTCACAAGTTTTATTCTTGAGTTATGGAAGGGATATACCTGAGGAAAGGAAGGAGGGAGAGAGGGAGAGAAAAGAAGTCTTTAAAGTTAAGTACTACCCTCCCCCCCAAATGTATAATATACTTTATACATAGGGATATTTTCCCCTTTTCCTTGCAATTTTATTTTCCACATATTTAAGCAATGGTCATTCTTTGGTAGTATATTCTAGAACAGGAGTTGGTAAACTAGAGAAGTGGGCCAGCTGCCTGCTGCTTGTTTATTGAAATAGCCATGCACCCATTTGTGCACTATTAATGTCTGCTTTCACACTGCAATGACAGAGCTGAGTAGTTGCTACACAGACTGTATGGTCCACAAACCAAATATATGCTATCTACACTTTCAAGAGTTTGTTGACCCCTGTTCTGCAGCATACATTCTTTGAGGACAGAGACCATTGTCTATTCCATTTTTAATGTTTACCAATGCCTAAAATGGGACCATACTCAAGGTTCATGCCAAAGAATTCTCTGAATGATGGGGTGAGCATATAAATTAATTTACTCTAGCAGGAAAGAAATTGCTAACCATATTAAAGGACACAGGATAGTTCTATACATATAATCTATATACAGTAAACATTCATTGTTTCAACAGATTTTAAGGACATGCTTTTTAGACTCTTATAGAAAAGAGGGTTTCTTAAGAACCTTAATTTTACTGTCCCAGAATACACTGACTCATAGCCCAAGGGGGAGAGGGTGAAGCTCAAAGAAATTTATAGGTGTGGTGATCCCCTATTAGAATGGATTATAACTTGTAATGAAATATGCTCACATTTTGTAATGGAATTGTTACAGCTTAGGCCGAAAGCGACAGAGATACTCAACATGAGAATAGGCATAGTGCTGCTTCAGAATAAGTATTTACTGGATATTTACTTTATTCTGGGAAAATGGCAAGGATTTTCCAGATATTCTAATTTGATATGTCACGTGAAGTAGATATTATTGTCTAATTGTGAGGTGAGAAAACAGAGGCTTAGAAAGATTCAATAACTTTACCAAATGTTTTGTTATTAGCAGTGGCAGAATGAAGGGTTCAACCACGATGTTTTAAGTTCAGTATTTTTTTGATGATGGGCTAGCCATTTTACACTTGAGATTTATGAATAAAAACAGACAAAAGAACACAATTTTGTCTCATTGAAACAGTTTAAAATCAGGTCAAAACACTTCCTCAAGCAGTGGACAGTGGAGCACAAATTATATAAGGCAG
Organism: Miniopterus natalensis; assembly: GCF_054644295.1. Lineage (NCBI taxonomy): Eukaryota > Metazoa > Chordata > Mammalia > Chiroptera > Miniopteridae > Miniopterus > Miniopterus natalensis. Next base: position 35,037,190 of record NC_142086.1, read on the forward strand.
ATGGGTAAGAGGGACTTGGGAATGGCCAGAATGATGGGGATAGTACGGTGTCAACAAAGAAAAATTTATTTGGTGGAGCAGGTGTCGGTGGGTTGGTGGAGAGGACAGGAGTGCAGACAGGCTGGGAGCAGTGTGATGTGAAGGAAGAGGGGCAGAGTGACTAAACTCTTTCAGGCTCTGTTCTGCTCGAGGGGAGGGAGGCCATGAAACATTCAGGTCTTGCTTGAAAGCTGAGAAAAGTAAAACTTTGGGAATAGAAGAGGAGGCATTTTCTTTTTTTTTTTTTTTGACATTTGGTAAATTCTTTAGATTTTAGCATTTCTAAAAAAAAAAGTGTGAAATGCAATTAAGACAGCTCGTCCACATGCTGCACGGAATAGACAATGTGTTTGTCCATTTTGGAAAGAGTGTGCAGAATGCAAAAAGGTACGCAAGATTGGAAGATGGATGAGCTCATTGTACAGAAGGCTTGTGTTTTTTTTTTCCAGTAGAGTGGCTGTCTCAACTGAGTGCTCTTCAGAATTGCTTCCAACAAGTCAATCAAGTCTTTGAGAAGAGTGCATTTCAGCAACAACATTAAGAATAGCTCATATCCTTATTGCCCTGTATAAACATGAAAAAAAAAAAAGCTAACAGCAAAAAGTTGAGGAGCCAAGTATAGTTAACTCCAGATCCTTTCATCGTCTGTATCAGCTAAGTGCAATGTGTGAGGAGAGTTTCCTTGGGGAGCCAGGGAATTGACTTTAAGTGCTGGTACATTAATCCCACTTAGAAACACTTATCATTGTAAATAATTAAAAACTTTGATTTGGGGAGACAGTCTATGCTAAAGGAAGTTCCAGGAAGATAAACCAAATAAAATGATGGTCTCTATGGAATAAGCTGAGCATAGAAAAGTAGAGAAATCATTCTGATATTATTGTCCTTGGAAAAACAATGCCCAATCAAACTTAGACCTTTAGAAAAATGAATGAGGACATGTTGTTCATCAGACACTCAATGAATCAAATAGGACGGGGCTTAAATGGAGACTGAAATACAACAAGAAGCTGGGGGGCAACAAGAATCGAGTTGCAAATGAACCTCAAATATAAGTGACCTTCTACAAGTACAGGGGCTATAAAACATTACGGAGTAACAGAAAGTTAAGACATGTTTGATTGTGCACATCCTTGAGGACAACTTTCACAAATCCCTCAAGTAAATAACAGAAAGGCCATTTTATAAAATGTAGATGTCAATATGGACATTTTTCTGTTCACTGTAAATGTAAAAACAAGTTAAAATTTATAAATAAACCAGTTTTTCATGGGGGTAATGCCGAATCATATTTTCCCCTCAACTGCAGTCTTTTTCCTAGAGCCATTCCTAGTGGAGCAGCAGACTTGTGCACTGGTTCATGTTTATGGTCAAAAAAGGAATTGAGTTATAATAATAAAGGAATATAAAAATTAAAAACTGAATTAAGTTTCAGATAGCACATATTTTTATGCATTCAGGGCATTTCTAAAGCTGGACTTTTTCTATAGGAAACTGCCTCCTTTAATCATATGCTTAACAAAATGACTTCTTAATTGTAAGACCTTTAGCATCTGAGAAATCAAGTATGACAGTAAACAGAGTCATTGGTCCTTTATGTCACTGATGGAAGAGGCAATCTGATAGAGTTCATAGTATCATGCTTTAAAAGAGAGTAACATTAAAATAGTAAAACAAAACCAGGGTCTCTTGTTACCCATGCAAATTTCTTCATTGATTTAGGAGGACTCAGATGACAAACGATGTTAGGTCCTTTTCTAACCTTTATATGTGATGCACTAAAACATGATCTATTATAAATAATTATTCACAAACCTTTGCTTCACATGAATGGCTCTTTACTTTAAAATGTGTGTTAACATTTTTAATGTTTTCTCAAGAAGGCAATTGTTACTATTCTATGATGCCTTGAACTGTACTTAGTAATGACAATGATAATTTTCACATAAATTATTCTTTTCATTTGTGATTCTAAACCATAAAACGAATTGTAGGATATCCTAAGTAAGAGCATATCTATTTATAAGTCATAATACAACCTTGAGCAGTTGCTTTTGTTATCCGCATTTGGCAGTGAAGAAACTGATTCAAGAGCAATGCTATCTTGCCCTGGCCGGCGTGGTTCGGTGGTTAGAGCGCAGGCCAGTGCACTAAAGGGTCTTGGGCTAGATTCCTGGTCAAGGGCATGAACCTGGGTTGCAGATTCATTTCCCGGTCCACTCTCTCTGAAAATCAATAGAAACAATATCTTTGGGTAAGGAGTAACAAAAACAAACAAATAAACAAACAAATAAAACAAATGAAAACAGCAACAACAACAACAAAACAAGAGATCTTAGCTTACAGGGTAAATTGGGAATTGAAACCCAAGGCCATCTGACCTCAAATGCCTCTTTTCCCTAAAAAAATATGACCTCCTTTGAGAATAGGAACAATCACCTATTCAACACCAGCTAGGACGAATTTTTTGTTTTGTTTTGTTTTTACAGTTGGAACTACCATAAAATTTACTCCCTAGTGAATCTTGGTTTCTTCTCTTTGCATGACACTCAGATCGGTGGGGCAATAGAGTACCTTGCATTCCACTCAATCAGTGTGGCTAAAGGGAGACCACTGATGGCACCCCAAAGTAAGCTAATGGGGTGTGGGGGGCTTTAGTCATTTCTGGGTTTATTCGTGTTCTATGGTCAAAGATCATATTTTCTGGTTTTACTAAGTACCCATTCTATGAACCTGGTACAGATCATAATAACAATGAAGAGAAAGAAATGACAATATCCAGAATTTCTGTGATGTTACTAGTATTTTTTACTCTTGAGTTTTAAATGGTTTTGTTTCTTCAACACATTAATGATCTTGGCATTTCTGATACGGCTTTTGTAACACTAAAAATTATACTTTATTTTTAACTAGCAATTATCAGAGACAATATTTACTTTAATGTATTTCTTATTAAACTTTTAATTATAGAATTGATCCATTTGTTTTGTTAAAACATTCACAGTATATAGTGAGTTAAATAAAATCTAAAATCTAGTTGGCTCCTTCCCTCTTCAATGTCTATGGGGCCTCTCTCAACTATTATTTTTTTTCTTTTAGTTGTCCCTCAAATTTCAAAAAATAGATTCATTTCATATGTGATTTACTAACTTGTCAAATTAATACAGTGCCTAATGAATTTCTGCCATAAAAATAAGAAATTGCACAACTCAAATTTTCTTTTAATTCTTCATTACATCTCTCAATTTTTGTTAGTTATATTACCATTTTTATGTTGTCAGCCCTTATAGCATTTCATTCTGTGCTTTAAACATTTTCTTTTGTGCAATATCTAGATGAATTCCAAGCAATCAAATACTAAGAAGCAGCTTCCACAATATGGTTTTCTAAATATTTTGTGCTATAAAGTCAAGAATATGAATGGACCCATAGAAAAGAAAGTAAGATCCTAAGGAATTAAAAATTCACATTTCAAAAAAAGAATTCTTCTGAATGTTAATGCTAAGTGAACTCTCCTTTGTTTCCTATCTAGTTTCCTACAAGCATTTTCTGTCATATATGGTACATGGAAGATACATTTTCTGAATTCTGGCATTCTAAAACTAGAATCTAAAACTGATTCTATATTATTCTCACATTTTCTCGGTAGTTTGGCAGGGTAGAGAATGTAATACTCCGAATATTTTGACCCAGAATTTGAAGATATTCTTTTACCCCTTGTTTCCTATGAGAACATCTTCACCAGTATACAATTTTCACTCAAGTGATCCAGGAGTATTTAGTGAACCATCCGCCCATGTAAGTAACTTTTATTTCTCTGTATAACATGTCAGAATTTTTTCTTATTCTTAGAGTTTGCAATGTTGTCTAGGAGTAGCCTTTTTTTCTCATATATTGTCCAGGTTTTTCAATCTGAAACGTCTTCAAATCAGGGGAATATTCTATTGCATTCTAATTGGTCCCTCTCCTCACTGTTTCTGCTTACTTTTTTGAAAATATTTTTAGGTGACTGTCAGAATTTCTGCATTCTTCATATTTTCCCTCAATTTCTTGTGTCTGTTTTCACTTTATTATCTTACAATTTATCTTTAAAATCACTCACTTGATTTTTAAGCCATGTTGTCTTTTTCGCCACTCCATATTTGTAAAAAATCACAATGATTGCCTTGTTTTCTGATTATTCTTTTTAAATAATGATTTAAGATATTATTATATTTATTATTTTTAAAAAATATATCTTTATTGATTTCAGAGAGAAGAAGGAAGGGGGAGAAGGGAGAGGGAGATGAGAGAGTCATTGATCGGCTGCCTCCTGCACACCCCCCACTGGGGATCAAGCCACAACCCGGGCATGTGCCCTGACCGGGAATAGAACCGCCATCTCCTGGATCCTAGGTCGATGCTCAACCACTGAGCCATGCACGGCTGGGCTAAGATATTATTCAAAGTAATTAAAAATTTTTCTGCTGGGATCTACTATTTCTATGTCCCTCGTCACACTGTTAATTCTCTTTAAATGCCTTGCAATACCCCCAAGAAAAGAAGCAGAATACCGTCTCATAGTGAAATATTTTGGAGCTTATCGAAAAGCACTTGGGACAACTAAAGGAAGTTTGAAAACATGAAATATAGATGAGGCAGCGTAATGCTTTCTGGATGGATAGACTGATAAAATTTCTTAATGGCAAATAGAAAAGCATGTTTAAAAATCCTCAACACTTGGTTCTTTCTAGATCTCTTGTAACGAATGAGTACTATACAAATAAATGAGTCAAGGTGATGTCTGTTCTTCAAAAGGAAAATCTGAAAAGAAATCCTGATGAACTCTTTTGAAATGTACCTTATAGCCATCTCGTGCACTGATTTGAAGGCCATTCTTTCTGCCTTAAATACTGTGCTCAGTTCAATGATAGGATATCAATGCTTGCTTGAGTAAAAGGGGACTTCATTTTCATTTTGTTCTTTAAAAAACAGATCATATACTTTCCCAGCTTGTGTTAATTTATGATTAGGAAAAGTAATTGTCATGATAAAAAAGAAACCAAACCTAAGTTTTAATATGTGAGATGGGATTAATATTAAAAATACTTTCCAGTTTCCAAAATAACTCAAATATAATTTTGTTACAATTACGTTATTTTCTATTTTTATAATTTTGATTGATGACAAAAGCAACAATTGGCCTATTTACTAAATCAAAAATTATTTCACTATTAGAAAATAGTGAATAATATCAACTGGCGTATCCTGAAGCTCATGTTTTTAATAACAAATAGAAGGTACAACCTAAGGTAAGAATGGCAGCACAATTGAGGTGGATTGAATTCACTTCATGTTCAAAAGTCCAACATGCTGTTTTGATGTTCTATAGCTCCTGCTACCCAAATGTATAGATTTTTATTGGTTTAAGGTAAATTATTTTTTATAGACATGGAGCGAGTAAAAAGTATAGAAAACTACTGATATAGTGAGTGTGTGTGTATGTGTTTATGGGAAATATTTTGGGGAAAGATCTATCAATCATTGCTACACTTTATCTTATAAGATGCATGCTAACATGCAAGGATGCAAAACTTACTCAGTAGAGGACTTTGACCTTTGACAGGCCTTACTACCACTGTACTGATTAAGCGAGGGAATCTGCCACAGAACATAAACCACGAGAACAATGCTTTTGTTGGGCTTTGCTATATATCTTCCTAGATTATACCTATTTTAGCCTAAGAATCCAGTTATTTTATGATGCTTCTTGTATAGCTATAAAAAATAGAGAAAATACCATTAAAAATAAAAAATGAGGAAGTTTCATGGTATTAGCTTGACTGGTGTCAACTATAGTTACATTGTGCCTGGGAAGGGTGTTTTATGTATGTCCTCAAAATATAATATTAATAACTGTAATGAGCTTAAGGAGTCAAATGAGGAGAAACTTTACACATTATTATTTTATGGTTCTAAATAATGTTGATCTTTCTGTTAGCTGATCATAGGAGTTTTGAGTCTTTTTTATTTTTATTTAGTAAAACATGTTCTTCTAAGTGGCTCTGTCTCCTGATTGCATCGCTTGCTCTGGCAATAGCTGACCGTGTGTGCAGTACAGAAACTCTAAGAAACCATGGCTCTCTGGCCCTCTGCTTGGACTGATACTGTCTGTGTAGACCAGAGGCTCTCCCTGGTGTCCAGTAAACTTTCAAAGCTAACATTTTTTTTAAGGATATGGTAAATGTTAATGCATTTAGATTTCAGTTCTATGTGTCTTGTGTAAATTGGTTCCCATGTCTTTGAAACCCACCGTTTTGTTGTTGCACTGACATATTGAAAACATATTGTGATTTAAGGTAAACCTCAAATATGAAATGTAATTGAACATTAGCTTCACGAGAACTTGGAGAACAGAGCTCATTGTTGCATGGATGACTACAAACTTCTATAAAAATATGGCATCCAGACATGGTCTGTGTCTGCTCTCCAATCTGTAAATTTATATGTACAAATCCTGTCAAGAGTCTACTCAGGGGTTAGTGTTGGATTTTTTATTTTATTATTATTATTTCTTTTACCAGTGCAGATTTTTTTTTGCTAAGCAATTTTATTTTATCTATTTTCATCACCATTTATCCCCCTATGCTCTCTTCCACCTCCCCCCACTCCTCCACCTCCCCCACCAAACACCACAATGTTGTCTGTGTCCATGAGTTCTCTGTCTGCCTCTCTCTCTCCCTCTCTCTCTCCCTCTTTTTCCCCTCTGTTGCCTAGTGCTGGCTTTTTAAAGTTCCTGCTGAATACCAGTGACTATAACATGATTGGAAGGTCTAATACATAAATATTAGAGCATTTTATGTTAAATAATAATTAGAAATTACTCTTGCATGCATTTTGAATCAAATACTTATGAAATATATATGTGTAATATGCATGTATAACATATCAAAATGAATTTGGTTATATGAGTGTATATAAAGATCTTCGGCTCTCCTTGTATCAGTAGGGACATATTTATGACAAAACATCCTGCATCAAAACTACAGTTTTCAAGTCATAGGTGGCTGAAAATCTTTTCATAAATTCTATTCATACTGTACTTACCAATATCCTTAACTCAGTGCACTTGAATTTTAGTCCTTTTAAGGAAGTTCATTCAGTTGCCCTGAAATTGAAAAAGACGCCCACACATAAACATCATTAATATAGACATTTAAATGAAACTTTTCAGAGACTGAGAGAGATTGCAGAATAGGAAGGCATGTAACTTTCTGCTAACTACCTTGTTTTCAAGGTACTTTACCTCCTTGATATGTATAGCTGCTGAAGGTTATAAGAAAAGAGTTCCTATGGAGAGACAAAGAGTAGTCCTGGTGTGATATGCACGAGAGCAGCAAGGTTAGCTATGAAACAAAGAAGATGATTTTGAAAAGCATATTGTATGTATTGAATACACAATCACGTATATTGTGATATAGTTCTCTAAGTGTGTTTTCACAACCCGCACAATAAATTAAATTGATACCATGATTCCTTTTAACAGAACTCAGCATGTATCTATGCTATTATTTTTAAAATCTTAAAAAGAATTCTTTTCAACCGCTTATTGCGTGGAAGGATAGAACACAACCCCTACCTTGAATGTCATTGTAAGAAAGAAACAGTGCATTTCTCAAAAATAATTTCACATTTCAAGTTTGGGAAGCCTTATTCAATAAAATACTAAACTTTGCTTTCCATTTAATTGTTACCCCATTAAGAACCTGTGATAAATTAAGAAAAGTCCAGATCTCGTGAAGGGAGTGACAAAAAGAAATCTGCTTTGCAACTGAAAGCAGAGTTTTAACAAACATGTTAAGAGGTTATTGGAAATTTATGGGTATAGTCCATATAGAAAAGCTTTGTTCTGTGGGTCAGAGGAAAACACTGATGTTGAAGGCAGTGTAGAAACAGAAAAGTATTAGGAAAAGTTATTTAGAATGTGTTTACAGGAAAACAAAAACTGAAAAAGATATTAGATTTTTTGCTTTGCCCAGAGAATGTGACAATGTAAGTCGTGGACTTAAAAAGGAGAGGAAGGACATAAAGGACGATTATTTCTAATGATATATTAGAATAAGTCATATTATATAAGCCAAAGATCATGCACTTGTACTCTTGGTATGTTTATATAATGATAAAATATATTTAACATCTGTGTAATTAATTTGTTTTGGAGGAAGAGACAAAGACAGTCAGCTGCTATTGGATGCATTCTGTGTTCTAGGAACCTTGCCTAATGCTTCTAGTACTTCTAATTTAATCATGAAATTCTAAGAGGAAACCATTTAAGCCCCCTTTTTATAGGTGAGGCTCATATGACTTCAAAGCTTGTCCCCAGTTTAGTTCTATCTTAAACAGAGGCAAAAGGTCACTACAAACCCTGGTCTTCCTCCGTGGAAGTTTGATGTTCCTTCCCCTTTATTATGTAGATATCTTAAGTTTTCAAACCTTGTTATTTATTTATTTATTTTTTGTTATTTTATTCTCATGAGAACTCTGTAAAGTTGATAAAAAAAGAAATGAATATCTTCATTTTAGAGACAGGGACATGAAAATCACAGTAGAAAAAACTGACTTGGGTACAGGGAAGCTATGGGGGACATCTGTAATACTGTCAACAATAAAAATATAAATATTAAAAAAAACCCCAAACTGACATATCCTATTTATGATTTTGACGGAGGTGATATTTTTGGATCTAAGTTTCAAATGCCAGATGAGTGTTTTTCTCATATCTTGTTATGCTTCTAATGGCATTAGGATGGAACGCAAGGTACTTACATAGAAGAAAAGTTAGTCAGGGCCTAAGCTGTGTACTTTATTCAGAGGTCGTGCGTATCCAGGATTGTCTGGGCAAGGTTGACTCTAGTGTCATTTACCAGCTCCTTGAGCCTGACGGGACTAATTCTGATGAGATGGTCTCTGGCTGTAAGCTGGACCCTGGGCTAAGACTATACGTAAAACTTCAAAACAGTGGCCTCCTTTTCCCCCCATCCTGGATGAAGGACAAGTTCAGGGAACAAGTTAAGTATAGGGAATCCGGTTTGGGAGTGAGGGGAGGACTATATTTGAGGGCAAGGCACTGCTCTATCACTCGGTTATGTCCTCACCAAAATTTCCTTTCTGTATTACCTCCTCTCAGCATTGGTAGAAGGTAAAGAGGGGCAAAAATATATTAAAGCATAAACTAAATAAAAAAGTAATAACACTAGAGGCACTGCAAAAATTGTGGAGTGTAAAGCCACTGTGTTTTGTGGTTAATAACAGAATTAATGCAGTTTAGGGGAAGATATTCCCTCAGACTTTAGAACTAATTTATAGAGCAGGACCAAGAAGTGAGAGATCATGTGCATAAAGTAGGGAAAAGCATTCATCTCACCAAAGGTGAGAACAGGACCACACTGTGAGAGCCCTGGGAATGGAAGTCAGCTCAGCAAGGATTTCTTTTTTTTAACTTTATATTTTAGTTTTGGGATTTTCCAGGTAAAATATAAGATCTTCAAATAGTGTGATGGACATTTTAATAGTACTGATAATCAAATGGTACAAATATTTATTGTTTAATGTATGTCAGATCTATCTATATGTTTTCCATGTATTATCTCATTTAATTCTCACATAAAGTATATGTGTCAGGTATAATTATTATTTTTATTTTACAGATGGAAAGATGGAGGAATAAAAAGGTTAAATAACTAGTCAAAATTAAACAACTATTAGATACTAGACCGAGGTTTAAATCCAGAGTCTCTCAAGAGACCACATGCTTAACCACTATGTGTTACTCTTTCCCCAATAAGATTAGAGATTACTTTTTATTAGTATATCAAAGGCCATTAAAAGAAACATAGCTGATTTAAGAAAACAAGTGAGTAGCTATTAAAATATTGAAAGTTCATTTTCACTAGAAGCTATGACATAGCTGAATTTTGAGAAGGTATGGAAATGACAAATAATTCATTTTAAAATTGCACTTAGTAGTTTTAGATACCTTGTGGTATTTCAAGTGAAATAAAGAGAAGAAAAAATTATTCCAGCTGCATAAGTGAAAACTAAAGTTTGAACTTTTGTTTGTTTAATTAAATTCTATTTTAAAAACTAATACTCATATGTTTTCCAAAATCTAATTTTAATACCAGTGGGCACTGAATTGTTCATATATATATATGTATGTATATATATATGTGTGTATATATATATATATATATACACACATATATATATATTCATTCATTCACTCATTCACTCTATTTCTAATCATTTATTAAATATCTACTAAAAATCTAACTCTGTTGATTGCCAGATATGGAAAATATAAAAAAGTCACAGACCCTAAGGAAAAAATCAAGTCATAGACTGTGTTTCCAACTAGCTACCAGTTTAATGAGAACTATGTTAAGTACCATGACTGGGGGGGTGGGGGGGGGCTTCTGAAAGAGCAGTGAGGTGCCAAGCTCACCTCTGCTAAGGATGGGGAATTTTCTACAGGGAAGCAGCACCTAAGCTGAGAGCTACTGGTCCATTGCAAGCCTAGGAAAGAAGTATTCCAGGTGGAGGGAATAAAGATACTGAGATTTGTCCTTTGTGGTCCTCATAAATAAGTTTGCATTTTAGTCAGAATGTTATGAAAAATTTTGATCCTCGCTGAAATGTTTTCAGAAATTATTCTTCATTTTTAGACTTCGGATATTCCTTCTTTATCTGTTCCTTGACCAGGTTTCAGATAAAGTATGCTTTTACATACTTTTATTTTTGTTATTAGGCTCTAGATTGCTAATGAATTTTATTGCTCACGTCAGTTACATCAAATTATGTGATTCTGTCTATCAGAACTGATGTTATTGACAAAAGTATTCTATGGACAACTGGGTTTAAGCTGTATGACTGTTCCACATAGTTATCTCTCTCAACTTTTGCTGTAACCTGATGATTAAAACAGAGTACCCAGTTACACAAGTGCTTTTTATTTTATTCTTTTTTGCACAGTGATCAAAATAACCTTGGAAAAGAATTTTCATACTTTGCTATAAACTATTTCCTTTCTGATGTGGTACACCTACCACCTTATGCAGAGGCATTCAGAAAACAAGATCCAAGTGAATCATTACTTTCCTCTTGGATCCAACTCACTGGGTCTCATTATCTTTCACCTCTTACAGGTAGAATATGGAAGGTTAAGTGCTTGTAGAAGAGAGGGATCCTAAGGAGAAGTTGATTTTCCACATCCATTTCTTTTGAACCTGTTCCTTGGCTCAACTCTGACGTCAGCTGGGACTCTTGTCAGCAGCTTGTGTGCACATTGACAGCACTGCATTCCACGTTCCTGCCTGCCTTCACTTCTCAGGACGTGTTGTGAAGTCTGGGAGGTCACTCATGCTAAACACAGGACATTCTGAAAGTGCTACGGTAGAGGGCCTGGGATGGGGCATTAACCTGTAATGGCAACTCTCACCCAATAGGACGAAAGGTAATGCCCAAGACTCTCCTTTGGATAGAAAATCCTGAGGTGCAGATGACATGATTCCTCAGAGGGTCCTTAGTGGGACTGACTTAATTTAGCCAGCTGAATATTTATTGGGTTTCCTCCCATTCCTTTCTCCCTTTCACTTCTGCTTTCTGAGATTGTCTCCCATGTAAGCTGAACCCTCATCTCGGGGTCTTCTTTTAAGGAAAAGCAAATGAAGACAATCTTTTTTCTTTTCCAAGTGGCAAAAATAGGAAAGGCTTAAGTTGACAGCTGGATGGATATATATTCCTCATTCCCTGATTCCCATGTATTCATGGTATGTTTTGGGCTGATTCTTTTCTAAGGGCCAGGGTTATTTTAAGGGGATCCAGTCTGATGACCTCTTAGCCCTGCCAGTTTATAAAACAGCAAAGACAATACCAGTTATTTATAAAGCAGTTTTGGAAAATACTGTACAATATGCTTAAAAATTATTTCATTATCACATTCTAATCACTACTATGTAGATATTGTCCTCATTTTACAGGTTGTAAAAGAAAACTAACTAGGAAAAAAAGAACCAGGGAAGTTAAATAATCTGCAGAGGATTATTTTATTGGTAATCAGAGCCAGGCTTGGAACTCATGTTTGTGTGACTCTGTGGCCCAAGCTCCAGGTCACTGTGCTCCACCACTTAAACTCCATGCCTAACAGATGGCCACCAGAGGTTTTCACTTGGGGATACTTCTGTAAAATGAGGATTACGATGCTACTCGCCTCAGTGCCATTGGGAGTATCAAATACAGTAATGTATGTGAATATAAAGCACTGCCTTACGCTCTCTATAAAAATGTTTACTATATTATCATCATCATTATTGCTGTTGTTACCAGGCTTAGGTAGGGTCTGTCTCCTTCTCTTAGAGCCTTTGGAGATCCTCTGCAGCCTCTGGTGAATGAGGAGAGTGTCGGCACATAGAAGGCTGGACGGAGCAGTTTAGGACCTAAGGCTGGCAAGGTTATGCATCAGTTCTAACCTTCATTCCTTCAGCCAAGATCTAGTTTCCTCACCCCACCTAATGGCAAGAGAAATTGGGAAGTAGAATCTGCATGTCTGGCTGTGTGCTCAGGAGGAAAAAGAAGTGTTAAGGTGATTTTACCGCAATATCTCATATGCTATCGTTATCATTTTGTTTAAATGTAACATGTTGAAAATGAATTCTACCTCAAAGATATATCTAGAGTCCCACTACGAGCCTACTAGGTTTTATCACTACCTTTCTAATTTAAACAGCTATTTCTGTCCCTGATTTCTGCAATTTTTATCTTGCCATTCTAAAAATGCATTCTCCAGTCCGAAACACATCAGTCTCAACATGATCAAATTATACCTCCCCCTGCTCAAAATTCTCCAGTGGATTTCTATCATGGTTAGAATAAGTGACAAATGCCCCCTTTTTCTGTCCCTGCCTGCATCTTTGATGTCATCTCCTACCACACTCCTTTGTGCCTCAGCACTACAGGCTTGCTCTTGCTGCGCCTTGAAATGCTCTTCCCCTGCATCTTTGAATAAATTCCTTACTCCATTCAGGTCTGTTCCCAGTATCATCTCCACAAAGAGACCTTTTGAATTATTTCACTTAAAATATGCCTCAGTTTTTCTCCAACCCCTTAATCAATTTGTCTTCATAGGATTTAAAAATGCCTAATAATACATTTCATATTTATTCATTTACCAGTTTATGTTGGACTTTGCCCACTAGATTCTGTTTCTGTGATCAATGACTTTCTATAGTTCACTTCTGTATTCCTAACATTAGGACAGTCTCCAGTGTGTAGGGAGAGTTTAACACATATCTGTTAAAAGGATGAATGACTGCTTGACATCCTGCAATAACAGCTTTAGCTCTTGCCAGTCCTCCTAGGGCTCATTTTCCTCTTCCAAGGATTATAGTATTTTCTCTGTAACCCACACTTCTTTTTATTTCTTTTACTTTTTATTTATTTCTCTTTTTATGTATTTCTCTTTTTATGTATTTATTTTTCATTTCTGAGGCTCTATAAACTGGTGACAATTTCCGTGGTGCTTACAGTCCCACTGCCTGCATGTCTGGCTGTGTTTGTTTCACCCGTAGTAGATTAAAGAGAAATGCTTTCTAGTCTGATTTCTTCATAGTAATTATTTTCTGCCTACTGTTTGTGATGCCAGTTCAGAGCACCAATGCAATCTTACAAGGTTGGCCCCCCTTCCTTCCCTTCCTCCTCCTTTCTTCATGGAATAGCTATTCGATCAGAAATACAATCTGGAATAATCTGTTAGAAACACCCTGTAAATGGACAGTCGTCATATTTGAATTTTTACAATACATTCTCTATCATTATTTTTACATAAGAAGGAAACAGCGTGGCTGATATTGTTCATGTGGGCATTACCGACGTGAATGCTATGATTCACACCTATATATAACCAACAGCAGCTGCTGTGTAGAAGAATTTGTCATTATGTCCCTTAGCCTTGAAGGTACTATAAAAAAATCATCCATCAGATGTTAACCTCTTACTTCTCCACACCAAACATGCTCTTCTGAGATAGCTGTGTTTGGAAAAGACATGACCATAATTCTAAGGAGGTTTCTTTTACAATCTCTTCTGCTTCCGAAGAAAATGTTCCTCCTGAATTCCCCTAGAAGAAGGAGGAATAAATGTTTGTCACATTGCACTTTCTGGTTCTAGGAATGACTGGTCATGTGAGTGCTGCCACTGTAACTTAACTCATCAGCTTTAGTTTTACCTAAATTGTTATAAAATATAAAAATGTGAAAAAATATTTTCCAATTTGTATTTTAGTTCTTGGGCATAAATGACCCAGGTACTCCTAAAGATCAGTTGAAAGGATATATTTAAAAAGGACTCTATGTTTTCGTTATATTTTTATAAATAGATCTACTTTGGCCTACTTTTCAAAATAAACCTTGTTCCAGGATTGTGATATGACCTACAGTGGAAACTTTAGAAACAGGAATCAGAACTTGCAATTCTGGGTTTGTTTCAGTTCATAACAGCCAACACTACTTCCCAGATTCAGAAAACTTTCTGCACATATTTCCACTGTTTCTTGCATTATCTCATAAGAAGCATATTGATTTAGCTGTTCTATTTCAATAAACATCAATAGAGATTTTCTTAGCTTAAAACAATTCTATGTCAATTTGAAAAATAAGACTGATTGTATTGCAGAGGTAATTCCAAATAAGGTTATTTGCTTTGTGCTCTCTCTTGCCATTATTCAGTCCTAATGCAAACAAAAATCTGTAGGCTAAAATCAAAGGTAATGTAAACATTTACCTAAGTGCCATTATGAAAATGTCTCAAGACTTATACAGTTTTATGTCTTCAACAAAAAACTCATTTGCACCATAGTTAATGACAGGTAAATGTTTACCAGGTCTGATCTAGAAACATCCTTCTATTTTAGAGCTGGAACTTTTACCAGAACAGATTTTTTCTTTTCTATAATCCACTTTTTAAAAAACATTATCTTTATTATTGAAAGTATTACAGGTGGCCCATTTTCCCCCCCACTTGACCCCCTCCACCTCGTTTCCACCCTCTCCCCAGGCCCTTACCCCATTATTATCCATGTCCATAGGTTTTGCATATATGCATATAACTTCTTTGGTTAATCTCTTCATACTCCCAAGCCCCTTTTCCTCTTCCCTCTGAGATATGACAGTCTGCTGAATGCCTCAATGTCTCTGGGTCTAATCTGACTGTCAGTTTCTTTTGTTCATTAGCTTCTTAAAGAAAACCCTTCAACATTTTATTTTGTACTGGTTTGGTGGTGTGATGAATTCCTTTAGCTTTTTCTTATCTGTGAAGCTCTTTATCTGACCTTCAGTTTTAAATGATAGCTTTGCTGGTAGAGTAATCTTGGTTGTAGGTCCTTGCTTTTTATCACTTTGAATATTTCTTGCCACTCCCCTCTGGTGTGCAGAGTTTCAGTTGAGAAATCAGCTAACAGCCATACTCCCTTGTAGGTAACTAATTGCTCTTCTCTTGCTGCTTTTCAGATTCTCTCTTTGTCTTTAGCTTTTGGCATTTTAATTATAATGAGTCTTTGTGTGGGCCTCTTTGGGTTCCTCTTGTTTGGGACGCTCTATGCTTCCTGGACTTGTAAGTCTGTTTCTTTCCCCAGGTAGGGGAAGTTTTCTGTCATTATTGTTTCAAATAGGTTTTTAATTTCTTGCTCTTTTTCTTCTCCTTCTGTCACCCGCATAATGCAGATGTTAGCTGCTTGAAGTTGTCCCAGAGATTCCTTACTCTATCTTCATATTTCTGGATTATTTTTTCTTTTTGCTCTTCTGAATGGGTGTTTTTTGCTTTCTCATATTCCAACTTGCTGATTTGATTCTCAGCATCCTCTACTCTACTGCTGATTCCCTGTAAATTATTCTTCATTTCAGTTTGTGTAGCCTTCATTCCTGACTGGTTCTTTTTTATGTCACTAATGATCTCACTAGTTTCCTTAAAAGTCTTACTAAGATTTTTGAGCATCCTTATAACCATTACTTTGAACTCTGTTTCTAGTAGCTTGCTTGGTTCCATTTCGTTTAGCTCTTTTTCTGGAGATTTCTTCTGTTCTTTCCTTTGTAATGTGTTTCTTTGCCTCCACATTTTGGCTGCTTCCTGGTGTGTGTTTTTATGTATTAGGTAGAGCTTCTATGTCTCCTGGAATTTGTAAAGTGGCTTTGTGTAGTAGGTGTCTTGTAGGGTCCAGTGGTTCAGTCTCCCCAGTCACCTGAGCTGGGCCTTCTAGGTGCTCCCCTGTGTGGGCTGTGTGCACTGTCCTGTGATAGTTGAGCCTTGGCTGCTATTGTCGTCGCTGAGAGGAATTGACCCCCAGGCCAGTCGGCTGTGAGGACCAGCTACAACTACAGCTGAAGAGCTGCTGTGCTGGAGATACCTCTATGGAGCAGGATTTACTTCAGTGGGGCTTGGTGGTCACCAAGTGTGCCCCTTGAGTGTGTCACTTGTGGATGTGATAGAGTTGCAATCCAGGGTGGTTGAAGCTGACCACGGGTTGCACTGTCTCTGGGGTCCCCTGTGAGGTGTGAAGTCAGCCTCTGCCTGTGCCCTGCCCAAGGCCACCCTCCATGAGCTACACAGCAATCTATAGATGGTTGCTACTTGTTTTAAGTTCAGAGGTGTCCAGGAGAAGCCAAGCTATGAACCAATCGAGGCTGCTGCTAGTGCCAGGCCTGGGGCCACTTATCAAGAGGTGTGGGGCACGCTGATGCAAGCTGCTGCTTGTTTGAGAGATTTTAGGAAAGTCCTAAGCCTGAGGCAAGAGAGGCCACTTGCACAGAAAAGCCACTGGAAATGGCTTGGATGAACTTGCAAATAGGGAGGGGCAGGGTTTCTGGGAATCACCAAGGCAGGGTAAAAAGTGTGAGCCAAATTGATGGAGATTCAGATATGGCTCCTGCCTGCTGGCTCTGTGGGGGGAGTGCTCACCAAAGGATCAGTGGCCTCTGCCAGTTCTGTCTGTGAGAAAGCTGTGCCTCCAGATCTCATCCTGATTCTAGGCAAGAGATTTCCTTGCCCAATGTCCGAGGTTCCTTTTAAGCTACTGCTCAGGGCTGGGGCTCAGAGGGACTGCATCTGGGTAAGTCTGTGAGCAGCCTGACAGACCTTTAAGAGAAACTGCCTGGGACTCCAGCAGTCTCTGAGTCACTCAGACACAATCCCCACTGGTTTTTACAGTTAGAAGTTGTGGGGACTTTTCCTGGTACCAGAACTCTGGACTGGGATGTCTGATGTGGAGCTGGGACCCCTTGCTCCTCCAGGAAACCTCCACAGCTGAGATATCCCTCTGGTTTTAAAACTCTGCACTGGGTTTCCAGCTTCTGCAATCCTGCCAGGTTCTGCTCCACATTTCCACCCCTCCTACTGGTCTTGATGTGCTTCTTCTTTAATGTCTTAGTTGTAGGACTTCTGTTCAGCTAGATTTCAGGAGGTTCTGAATGCTGGTTGTTCTGTATTTTAGTTGTAATTTTGATGTGGTTGCAGGAGGCGGCGGGTACTGCATTTACCTACTCAGCCATCTTATTGGCTCTCCCAGAACAGATTCTTAACTCCTCAAACCAAGCAAAAGAATTTCCATATGTGAAGAAACTACATTAGGAAAAAAATAATAATATAATAACACATTTAAGATCAGTACTGTATTATTCTATCATTTTAAGAATTACTGTCACTTAAAAATTATTTATGAGGGTTTAAGTAAGAATATAACAGCAAAAAGGCAGGGTTAGAAAACTGATAAGGTACAAAGACCCTTGGATGAATAAAGGTGTTGCTGAACAAAGAAAATAATATGGAAAGAAGGAGACATATTCAGAGATTATGAAAAAATAAAACCAATATTTTCTTCTCTCTAATAAAATCAGATTTTTGGCAGATTGCATATATTTCTGAGACCAGGAAAGACAACTGCTTAAGAATGAAGGTCAGCAGTGCAACTGACAATAGTCCTAGAAGATAGCAAGAGATCCTCCACTCAAAAGTCTCTTTCAACAAGTACTTCTCCAGGTAGTGAAACAATACTTAATAAACCAGAGGTGATCAATTTTTAAATTAGTGTAACAGCTTATTCAAGGTATAAAAATGCTATAAATATAGTGATACAATTATAAAGTTTATATTTTGGATCATCCAAGCTAACAAGATAGAAGTAATATTATGCCTGAAAGTAATTCAGTAACTTCAGCATAATTCAACTGGTGGAGTGTCTACTATTTATAAAACACTGCATCAGACACTAGGTGGAGGTAACAAGTTCATACTTGTAATTAGTAAAAAATCTTCTAACCTAGCTAATTTAGGAATCCACATACTAGAAGTCATTATAAATTCTAGCAAATGATCCACTCCCTTGCTTTCCAATGTTTATGCTCAAATTATCCAAATAAATATTGATGAAAATATTCATAGACATGTGAATGTGTTGCTTGCAGATTATTCCAAGGGGGCAAAAAAAAGCTCTGTTATCTTGTAATTTGTTTCCAGAGCTCATCTAAGAGATGGCATGCACATCTTTCTTAGACTAATTTTCTGCAGGAAAAGTAGAATATGCCATGGTTAGCTTGGATCAACACTTATTAAACATTTAATAACTTCTGGCTAGACAGCAGTGAAAGAGCCATCTACACACTTTGCATAATGATTGTAATGTCTGAGAAAGATGTTGAGTTCATTGGCAGGAAAGCAGTAAAAATCGTAAAATTTATGCCATTAAAGAATTGCTACTGGAATGATCAAGGAGAAATGTCAAGGGAATTGGTTTAATCAAATAAACCAATGCTGTCATTCAGCTTTTATTTTCTAGGGTTCCTTATACCCGAGCGTTACAGTACATGGTATATTGACTTGCATTTAAAAAATATATCAGTCCAGAGGTGAAGAGCAAGGAAGGCAAGGAAACAATCATTTATTATCTAGTGAATGTAAAAACAAAGTTAAAAACCACTTTTGTTTCTCCAGTGGTTGCTCTTTCGTCTCTTTCTGACCTGTTCGTTTTCTAGATTCCCCATAAATTTTGATGTTCCTATATTTCTGTTTTCATACTTTTCTCCTCATGACATACTTACTCTGTATAATTTCATTTACTTTTCTGTTATTTTTAAAAATAAAAAGAATAATTTTCCCCCGAGGCTAAAAGCAATAAAAATTATGCAGATCTGACCTGTAAAGTAGAAAATTAAATTTCTCCTGAAATTCTGTTCCTAGAACTTGATGTTTATCCATCACTTGTTGACTGATGACTTATACACCCAGCACTGATTCTTGTCTGAGTTTTAGCTATGCATTAAAATGTTGAACTGGATTTCTGACAGGTCACATGAAAGTCAAAATATCCAAAACTCAACTTGGCATATTTTGCCCCCATCATCCTAATAAAACACCAATATAACTTGGTATCTCCTTCAACTTTCCATGTCCTATTAATTATTAGTAAGACTCATAAAGTTTACCTCTTAAATATTTCCTGGATACATTCCTGCCCTCTATCTTCATTGCCATTACTTTAGGTCAAGCCCTCATCTTTTACCTGACTTCCTTGCTCCAATCTCCCTAACAGCCTAACTCCAATTCATCCTGTACCATGGCTGAAGTGATATAGTTTAAGTCCCTCGGAGCATATGAAACCCTCCACGACTTAGCCCACCACTGCATATATGCTTCCACTTCCTGACTCAAAGCTTCAATAATTAAACTGTTTTGCCTTCGCTGCTCTATGCACGCACCCTGCCCTATCAAACACTCGATATGTTATACTTCAGTGCTTTCTTATGTCGTTTCTTCTTCCTGGGCAGCCCTGACCACATCCATTCCTTAACCTCACTCCTCTCCCTTGGGAGTTTTACTCCTTAGGGCTCAATTTGCATTTACTTCCTTCAGAAAGCCCTTCCTGACCCTTTCCTGCTGGCCTTGGTGGTGTGCCTCTGCAGTTCTTCCCCACCATTCTGGGAACTCCTTGAAGACTGGAACCATTCCTATCTCATCAGTGCTTTTCCAGGGCTCCCCAGAATCTGTCAAGTGACTGATCAGCAAATGTTTGAGTCGTGAGTGCCAAAGAGGATAGGGGAAGTGACCAGCGAAGGAATGGACAAAACTAGTCAATTATGGAATCCAACCCTTAACTCTCTGCTAAAACTTTATAATTACCACCTCATTGAGTGTGGTTTCTCACTTCTGGGACAGTGATTAGCAGTTTTGTAAATATGGCTTTAATCTTCTTCCAGCATCTACTTGGGTGCTGGACCACTCCCACTCGGATGTTGGACTTTCATCTTCCCTGCAATGGCATTTGCTGCCATTCTTCCACCTTGACCCTTTAATCTAACTTTTCCATGTTATCACGTGTCCTTCCAGTAATCTAATCAGTTATAGGAATATGATAGATTCTTTTCTTGTAGTAGTTTTTTCTGAAATTATTTCTTTTAAGTTTTTCACCATCATTACACTTTAAATTCTCATAGTCTTGTTTTAAAATAGTAGTGTACTACTAGATTTCTTTTCTTCCTTTCTCCTCTTTTAAATACATCGAAGTCAATCTGGCTCCAATCTTACTTTTCCCAACTTTTTTAAACTTCTCCAATAAATAACACCCCCTCCCCCCGACATAATGGTCTTTCACTGAACTGTCCAAAACTGTCTTTCCTAAACTGCCTTTCACTAAATAATGGATACTATATAATTCATTTTCTCAATCTCTCTCTCTCCCTCCTGCTCTCCTTCCCTCTCTCCCTACCCTTCTACTTTTATTCCTTCTTTGTCTATCGAGAATTCACTCTTGAATTTTACACACAACTTTAAAAGTAATTTGGGGATAAATAATCATTAATGAGTGAATAGATAAAAAGGTACTGTGTTCTTGGTTCTCTCTTGGGGTCACTACCCCTTGGCTCTCTGATCTACATCATTTTTATTCATGTTCTTCTGCCTCCGCTTCTGTGATGATACCTTTAGCATATCACACTACTTGCTAATTAAAAAATGTTAATATGCACTTTATTATACTTAATCTAAGGAGTCTTAATCTAATCTCAGGTAGCTGATGAATATAAGAGGACTGACATTAAATAAGTTGAAAAAAATTAGAAAGCCATAGATAATGTCTTAAAAATTTACAGTTAAGAATAATCCTGATATTTTTCTGTATAGTAAACAATACCTATTCCACTTGTACTCTTCTGTACATATTGATTAATATTCAACATTAGGGGAAAAGTTTTGACCTTGCTTTAGTAAACAACTTTACTGTGAATCTTGACAAATGATCTAATGTCCACCAAGTTAAAATATAATTGGAATAACTTCAGAATGGAGAGAAAATTCACATTTGAAAGTATTAAAACTCCTCAAACAGCTTTAGTTAAATTCAAGATTAAGTCAGAAGTCTAGAATATAAGTCCTCTCAGCCCAGTTATTACTTTTTGCTGAAGCTTCCTTTGTGGTTACTCTGTCTATAGGAGAAGATTCTAAAGCTAGAAAGACCATTTGCTTTTTAATAGTGAGTTGGCTAGACCACCAATTGCTTTATGATGCTGTGTCTCTGAATACAGCGCAGAGTATTAGATTAATGGCTTTTGCTTTGGCCAGCAAGAACAGGAGAGTTAGGAAATAAAAAGCAGGACCCCTGTTTTCCCCATTGCAGAATTCTTTGTTTCCTGAACCACAGGGAGGATTAGTTTGAATGGTGGTGTGTAAAATGGATTCAGTCTTATAGATCTTATCACCTTTTATCACTCCGGTAAGGGAGAGTTCAACTTAATAAGATGTGGTATTAACTGTATTTGCTTTTTTAGGACTTTTATATAGATTAGCAACCCTGGACTCTTTTACTGATTTTCTTCCTTTTTTTCTTTTTTTTATGACTGATGATAGTGGGATTAGCACTAAAAGGAGGTAAGGGCGGCAGGGGTGGAGGGGATTTTGAAGGTGCGACTTTGATATATATCAGGGATTTGGGCCTCACAGGAAGGAAGACACTGTGTCCCACATCCTTTGTTCAGGAATCTCCGCGATCAGGATCCATCAGGGAAGTCTCAGTGGTTTTTAGTTTCTGCCTAATGGAAAATAAGCAGAAAAGATCTCTCTCTGGTTGCACTCTGCTACTAATTTGTCTATCAGTTGATCTGCAGTCTCACAAACAGAAATGAATGAACACAAAAGCAGTTTCCCTAGTTGGGATTCTGAGCCCCCATCCTCAGTTGCTACAGCCACCACTTCTCCCCTCTGTATTCACAAGCTCAGTCTCTGTTTAGTATTTAATTTCCTTTCAACAAACATTTATTGAATGCCAGGCTTTGTATTAGGTGTTGAAGGGGAGTAGGAGATGAATATAAAACCTGGCCTCTGCCCTTGTTTTCATTGCCTTAAAAACACAATTGTATCTCAGAGTGATTTACTTGTTTAGTAATCTAGATTAGAAACTAGCCACCCAAAATACACCTGGAGACATAACTAAGTAAAGGCACTAAATATAGCAAGTCACAGGAAACAGGATCAGGTTACACCATAAGGTAGATGGATAGGGTCCTTAGCAACACCTGGAAACCACACGACTGTAGTGAAGATGCTATCCTATGGATCCTCCCAGATGACTTTAGTTTTTAGTGCTACTTGGAGTTAAAACACAAACATGCAGTGCTTGTCTTTGTAACCAGATATACTTGCTGAAAAGACATCCAGTTGACTTGATCAGCATCTGAGATTTAAAAATGAATAGTTTCAGAACATTTTTTCTTGTTAATTTAGATAAATTGTGAATATCAAAATTGAAATGAATGGAGCCTGTTTTATTCTTTTGCCTTGTCTAGCGATGATGATTTGCATAAACCACCCTTTTCTCCTAAAGAAAATGGAGAATGCAATATATGAATATTTTCTTTTCTGCCTCTAATTTTTAGAACATACAAATATTACCATCTTTATTTTAGAAATAGAGAAGCCGAGACATTTAACTGTGTAATGGCTTCAAAAAGCCAGGAAACCAGGATTAGAATTCCTAATTTTAGAACCAGAATCTACATTGGAGGGAGAAATAGATTGTCCAAAAAAGGTATTTTTACTATAGTTCTTTGGTCTTAATCAAATATTTGCTTCCCAGCTAGATTTTAACGTGCTCAAGAAATCACAAGAACAAAGTAGCTATACTGGGCAAGGGAGCGAGGGGAAATGCCCTCCCTCTTTTATTTGGCGTAGCTGGTTTGATAAGAAGGAAGTTTGGGAGTAAGAGGAAATGTTTTTGAATATGAATTGGTACTTCTCGAATTCATTGCAACATAAAATAGTCACTCCTGGCTACCAAGCCCAGCTTTAGACTTCTGATGATTTGGAGTCTAGATATTTTAAATTTAGCGTTTTCATGTGCTTTAATATTAAAAGATGCACAAGTAAAAAATTAGCTATATTCCCAAGATGCTGAAACACTTTTGTAAATTTCATGAGTTGTTTACACTTTTCCCTTTCATACTTCCAAACAGTTTGCAAATAGCTAAGAAATTCACTGTGACAGTTTTAAGCAGCCTGCTGTTGATGCAGTGTCTTAACATATTTTGACAGATATGAGAGTTTTCCAACACATAAATTGCTATTGTGTTTCAGCATTTCAGCACAACTCAAGTTTCAACCACCTGCATTAGAAACAAATGATGCAAGATATTTTCTTGGCAAACACCACTGCTTTGGGCTTTTTAAGAGGAACAGTGCAGGTTTCACCAGTAGATGAAGGAAGGAGTGATTATATCTTAACAACAATAACAAACAACAAACCCACATGGATTCTTAGGCCTCAGAAGGACTTCAAATACATACCCAGTCAATCCCCCTGTTCTGAAATTTTTATTTTATTTATTAGCCTAGTCAGTCTATGAAATTTTCCTATGCATAATTTATTTCTCATTTTTAAGTTCTTTGTTTTGGTGGAGGAGTGCGGATGAAATTTCATAATTGTTAGGTTTTGGATCTTCCATATTGATTCTCAAAGACTATCACCATTTATCTCATTTTTAAAATATTTTTTTTTTTTTCTGAGAGATTTACTTGGTTTTATGTAGTTGAACTTCTGATTTTTTTAAAAAATATATATATCTTTATTGATTTCAGAGAGAGGAAAGGAGAGGGATAGAGAGATAGAAACATCAATGATGAGAGAGTCATTGATCGGCTGCTGCCCGCAACCCAGGCATGTGCCCTGACCGGGAATCGAACCCCGATCTACTGGATCCTGGGTCAACACTCAACTGCTCAGCCACGCCCGGCCAGGCTGAACTTCTAATTTTTAATTTCAATTATATTTTTATTTAAAGGTCTGTTTGTCATCTTTTTTTCCTGTTAGCAGTTATGTCTTTTTGTTTGTTTGTTTATTTATTTAAAACACTGTCTTCTTGATTCTGAATACGCTGTCGTGGCTTTTGTTTTGAATTCCTTTGGTTTCTTCTTTTCACATCGAAAACATTCTTTAAATAGCAGTTGATCTTGATTTGTCCATTCATATTACGAAGCCGTCTAAAAGCTCATTGGAAACTGAGTGCCTTCCCGAGAAAGTGGGCTTGTTAGTTGGCAGATTAGTTAACTCCACAGTGAGCAGGGAGAGAGCCAGCCTTTTCATTTAAATTTTTTATTATTTTTCAATTACAGTTTACATTCAAAATTATCTGTATTAGTTTCAGATGGATAGCATAGTGGTTAGACTAGACAATCATGGACTCTACAGAGTGGTGCCTCCGATATTTCAAGGTGGGTACTTGAAATACTGCGGAAAGCCAGCCTTTTAGTCGGGCACCACACGATGTCACAACGAGGACTTCTTTTCTCATGCTGTAGAGTTATGCCCAAGAAGCTCCCTTTCGCTGCTTCTTGTGACACGATGCAGAAAGAAGATCCTTACATCCAGTTTCTAGGCAAGAGAAGGAGGGGGATACTAGGAGTGTACAGTAGGTAGACTTCGCCTCGTCTCATTGTCACTGTCACACAGCCTCCTGCTCTCCACTGTGCCCCTGTCACAGAGCCTAGAGATTTTCAGAGAACAGACAGCTCTTGTCCTGCCAGTGAAAGGGGATGTGGGGAACAATTCTCTTCCTGCAGGCATGGAGAAGGGGACCTGAGATATTCCAGCTGTCCTGTATACAGTCTTCCAACTAACCTGTCTTTCCAGTCCTTGCCCACTCCACTTCCTTGGCTCCTCCAAAGTTAAATCCCTCAGAGGCTTTGGGCAGATTCTCTCATTGCTTCACAGTTTACCTGTAGGCACCTGGATTGTTATTTTACCCAAGCAAATCAGTTATCATGTCTTCTGCTTTCTGTCCTCCAAATATTTATTAAGACCTTTTTGTTATAGTATTTCCTCTTTTGTGCTATTTGCCCTTGTGGGCTAATAACAATTTTTATTTTCTGCGGTATCATTTGTGTATTTTACTGCCAATACCTCACTCACAGTGTAGTGGTGTCAGCTATCTCACCTTCTCATCCTGTTTTCTTTTCAAGATACATTTTATTTTCATAGAAACCCTGTTTTCATACATCCTATTCAGATTTCCAGAGCATTTACAAAAATGTCTTTGGCTCATGCTTTGCACAGGTGATCTCTAATTTTAGCAAGTTAGTGTGATATTCACTTTCTCTTGTACTGCAGAATTTTTGAAGACCCTGTGTTGGTTGTTCTGTGTTTTAGTTGAGCTGAATTCTGTCTGGCTGGTGTTTGAAATCTCCCATAAACTTTATCATATCAGGCTTATTTGTACAGTTCTCAACAGCCTTGCCTGCTCAGCCCTTGCTGCTGCGCTGTGGTGGGATCTTCAGACACTTCTCATGATGAAGTGTTTGAACTCCCTGTAGAGAAAGTCCCTGAAGACCATGATTTCCAGTGTTTTCCCTCTTTTTTCTTCTCTTCTTATGTTTTTCCTTTCTCGGTTTTCTCTGGAAATCATCTGCATTGCCATCCCTCCTCTCTACCTGCCAAATAGTTTTACAGGATTTGCTTTCTTTTTCTGGCCAGAGTTGAAGCACTCATTGGAGTGTTTGGGTGTATCAGGCTGATGCTGGAGGACTCACACAAAATCACAGATGGCTCCCTTTTTCCAACTTTAAGATTTATACAGCTATGGTCTTTCTGTGCACTCAGGAAGAGAGAAATAGTGAAGGTAGTTTCTGCTTCCCCAGTGCTGAGCATGGCACTAGTGGACCAATGATTGCAGGTAAACGTATATAGAACTATATAGATAGAGGAATTTCCAATGAATGTTGGCAATGGTGATTTTTCTGCTTAATTTTTTATGCTATTTCAAATTTTGGCCATTGTAATGTCTTACTAAATATTTTAGGGGGAACTCGGAAGATATTTAAAATATTTTATAAGGCACCATTTTAAATGGTAACTTTATGTAGTTTTATTTAAATTTGAAACAGTAATGTTATGTACAACATTTTTATTTTATTAATTAAGTATGGTAAGCTCTGTTTAATAAGAGTGAAGTCAGAATTTGAAGGTTGTTCCTAATACCAGAATAATTGGGTGGTCATTGCTTGCTATGTTTCAAGGAGGGTGGAACAATGCTTCTTGACATTTTGTCCTACAAATTCTTAATGTCATGCAAAACTCTTAGAGCAAAATATCAGATTTGGGTTCATTTGGTATAACTTCAACACTACCAATGAATTTTAATTCAAATTTCTTTCCATCAAAACTTATTGAATATAATAGCCGTTCATTTACTCAATGAGTGTGTATATATACACACTTATTTATATATATACTTATTTATACTTTATTAATAAGCATATATATACTTATTTACTCAATAAGTGTGTATATATATAAGTGTGCATATATATTAATATATATAATATTAATATATAAAATATATAAAATATATATATTTTTGAATCCTCATCTGTGGATATTTTTTCTGTTGATTTCTAGAGAGAGTGGAAAGGACAGAGGAGGAGAGAGAGAGAGAGAGAGAGAGATTGAGAGATTGGTTGCCTCCTGAACCTGACTGGGGACTGGGAACTGGGAACCTGCAACCGAGGTAAGTGCCCCTGATCAGGAATTGAACCCAAGACCCTTTGGTCTGTGGGCCAGCACTATAACCACTTAAAGTATACTTAAAGTATATTTTAAGTGATTACTATGTACCCCATGTGTTTCAATTTTGTAAAAAGAAAACTCAGTATCTATGTAATTATGTGGTCGAGTGGGGGTTGATATAGAGAAAACATTAAAGTTTTATTTTTAAGTTCCACTAGGGTCTATTTGAATATACTTTGTAGTTAGCTAAGATTGTAACTACTATTATAGGCAAAAGAGAAAATTAAAATAGAGAGCAGTTTATGCCTCATAAAGATGTAAAGGAGAACCCAGCCGGGTGTGACTCAGCAGTTGAGCGTCGACCTCGGATCCAGGTGATCAGGGTTCAACTCCCGGTCAGGGCACATGCCCGGGTTGTGGGCTCGATCCCCAGTCAGGGGTGTGCAGGAGGCAGCCCATCAATGACTCTCTCATCATTGATGTTTCTCTCTCTCTCTCTCCCTTTCCTTTCCTTTCTCTGAAATCAATAAAGATATAGTTTTAAAAAAAGAGATGTAAAGGAGAAATACCTAATAGGAAAACATTATCAGAAAAAATATATTTGAGGGTTGTTTTCATTGACTCATCTTAGGATATTACCAGTATTATGGTGCAGTATCTAGGAGCAGACAATGCCTTACTGTAATATTGGGCAAATTGTTTAAGGTGTATCTGATTCTCACTTTATTTTTTTGCAAAGTACACAATCATAGGTTTTTAGTGAGGGTTAAAATATGGGGTAGGTTTCTGTAAAAAAGGGATTCTATGGATTAATACTCTGAGAAATTTTTTATATGGGATTAAATTTGTGAATCTAATAAATGTGTCTTCTTTTCAATGGTTTGATTGGCCAATGATGTATAGACTACTTGCTCTTACTCGCTCACTGGAACTAATAAATGATTTCACTTAGATTGAATACCAGTAAGCTTTATATTCCTGATTCCTGGAATATTGTGAGTGCATGCTAAATATGTGTTGAATTAATTAATAGCAAAAATTAAACTAGCATTATTTATTTATGAGAACCACTTAATTTTAACCTGTAGGATATCCGCATAAGGATCTAGAATTACAAGTTATCTCCAAACCTCAGTATTACATATACATGAAGGTTCTTGATAGAGATATATTTTCCAGCAATTATGGTTTGGGAATGTATCCTCTCCTCTTCACATAGAAAAAGGAAACAGACATTTTTCATGAAAGAGTTACCTCCACTCTTCTTTAAAAATCTGCAATGGAGAGTTCTTGTACCTTTTTCCAGTAGGAGATGTTCAAGGCACTGGGCCCATTGAGTGATTTGAAGAACTGGAACACTTACTGTCTCAGAAAGCTTATGAGACATTTGGAGAGATAAACTATAGAACTCAAAAGCTTTTGGTTCCTTAATTGAATAGTACACACAAACTCTACAGATAGAGGAGTTAGAGTTGGACAAAAAAGATTTTGTAAAGAAATTGAAGCTCATTTTGGGCTTTGAAGGAAGAGTAGCATCAACTGTATTTTAGTACAGGGAAGAGTGGGAGAAAGAAGCATGGCACATTCAGAGTTAAGTTTTAAATATGCTTTCTGTTGAAAATGGGCATTGGTTTCATCTCACATGAAGTTTGTTAGCTGTGAGAACATTTTAATTTGATGGCATTTCTGGGGAATACTATGAATATATAGACACTTAAAAAATATTAGGGAGGAAACACTTGGTAACTCGTGTGAAAGAATCAAAACTAAAATTCAGGCCTATTCAGCTGCTCAGTAATTTTTCTCTCTCCAGGTTTTCCCTCCTATTCTTGAATTAGGCAGTATTTATGACATTTTCCCCTTGTAGTCTTTAATTGGATGCTCACTTTATACCAGAAAAATAAAGCTGGAGGCAATTCTGGTGAGAAGAGTTATAGGTTGGGTTCTCTAGGAAGCAGCTTTTAATGTGAGCATGAGAGATACCCCAGAAAGGAGGTGGGACCTCAGTTGAGGAAGATTTCTCCAGCTGAGGGCAGTTTTTTTGAGAGGCTGAGAGCTCTGGGCTATTAGCACTCTTTCAGTTTCTGAAGGACTTGGTCTTTCAGTCCCGAAGAAGGATCTGGCCAATGTATCAAAGCATCTACTATGGGAGGTAAAGCCATTTGGTGGAGATCTGAATGCCAAAAGCATCATTTTGCCTGGATACAAATCTAGATAAAGGTGTGGGTCACCAAGGGCTATTGTCCCTTTACTGGAATAAAGAAGAGCTATGGGGCCTATACTAGTTTGCTTGGGCTACCATAGAAAATGCCTCTCATTAAGTGGCTTAAGCAACAGAATTTTATTTTCTCAGAGTCTGGAGGTTGGAAGTCCAAGACCAGGGTGTCAGCCAATTCTGTTTCTGATGAGAGCTCGCTTTCTGGCTTGCAGACAGCCACCTTCTGGCCATGTCCTCACATGGCCTTTCTTCGGTATTTGCATGTAGAGAGAGAGCTCTCTGATATCTTTTCTTATAAAAACACTAATCCTATCATATTAGGGCCTCACCCTTATGACCTCATTTAAACTTAGTTTCTTCCTTATGATACTGTGTAATTTAACCTAGTTATGAATAACTGGAAAGGAGCAAAGGGAAGGCCAAATATTATAGGTATTCATTTGTGTAGCTTTGCCAGGAACCTGCAGTTTAACACTCCCCAGGGAGCCACAGGTCTATTCCCTACAGACAGTTCTGGGAAAGGGCTGGACAGGGAAAGAATAGAGGCATGCCCAGTCAAGCCTGGGTGACATAGGAAAGGTACTTGCTCACCAGTTACACCTAGGAACAGGTCATTGGCCAGAGTAGGCACCGCCACTGCAAGCTCAGGGTGATTGAAAATATTTAATCACCTAAACAAAGGAGTTCGAGTTCTTGCTCTTGGTTGACTCCTGGCTTGTGGGGCTCTCATGCTCCTGCATTTGCCCACATGGCCTATAGCCATGTGGACTCCACACAATGGACTAGTGGACTGCAACTAGCCTAATGCTGAGCTTGACGCAGCTCCACCATGGAACAGAAACTTTGGGCACTGGCTTTGCTTCTAGCTCAACTGAATCCCCAGGTACACTTCTTCCATGACTGGATTAAGGGAAATGGGACCTTGCAAACCCAGGGATGGAATGCCACAAATATAAAACTTTTTATCACATCTCATCCTCCCATGGGGGCTTCAGGAAATGCTTATTCCAGCTGTGCCCCCAAACTACCCCCAGTGGACAGGAAAGGATCATCCACGCTTTATTCGGATAAAACTTAGGGGCCCCATCCAAGTATAGAGATAGGCTTTCAATATATAAATTTGGTGTTAGTGTCACACACATCTATAACAAGGCCAGTTAACTCAGATTTTCACATACATTTCTTTATGAAACTGGAGAAATATAAATTATAAGTGATTCCTGCTCCCCTAAAGAAGTGGCCAGTTTTGCTTCCTTCTTTTTTTCTTCAAAACCCTGAGCAATAAAAAATAACACTCCTCCCCCATTTTGATCAACCTCATATGAATTTTTCCTGCATTGACCTTTCACAAGTTGCTTGAGTGGCCTCGTACCAGTGGTTGCTGATGATGGCTTGCCTAATTGAAGAATTGCCAGGCTTTGGGCTGAAACCTGCTCAAGGCAAGCAAAATTCTTTCAGGAGGAATAGAGGGGAGCAGATATGTTCATTTGTGATGACTTCAACACTGCCAATTAATTTTAGTCCAATTTTCTTCCCATCAAAAGTTATTGAATATAATAGCCATTCATTTATTCAGTAAGTATATTTTAAGTGACTACTGTGTACTCCATGTATTTCAATTTATGTTTAATTTACCACAATCCCCATTCACAATTATTTACATAACTTATGAAAATTATAAAATTCTCTAATAGTTCTTAGGTTTAATTTCTCATTTAAAATTAACTTTTATTATCAATCAGTGCCATTATTAAAAAGCTTTTTTGTTACGTATAACATGGAAATACCTAGAGTTGCAGTTATAAATAGCAGTCATTTGCTTTACTTTTCAGAGATGAGGGATAGGTTACAAATAATTTAGTTAAATTGATTGATAATTATGGAAAAAGAATTTTTATGGTTACAGATGAGTGGATTA